>NC_059195.1:171799-229299 GCF_020615455.1 Coregonus clupeaformis | reverse complement strand
CTTTCCCAGTGATTCAGCATGAACCGGTGCAGGCTGTGAAGTTTGCAGAATATTCTCTACAGTCTCTTTCTCTCTGTTTAAGTAAGCTTCTCTCTCTCTCACCCCCAATGATTTTCTCTGCTATCAAACAGTCCCTTTAGGGCCTAGGATTCCAAAGGCCTGTGCTTTCTGTATGCACGTTCTGTCATTACATTTTCCACTATACTGTATAAATGTTTAATTGCCAACCATTCAGAGCATCCGCAGATTGTTAAAGAGTTGCAGTGTAAAATCCTCTACCTCTTTATGATTCATGATTCCTCGACAGCCCTGGGTTGTACGCTAGCTACTCTCCTACTCTATAATCAACAGCCCATTGAGAGAGTGCCTTCACTGTTCCTGTAGGCAACTTTGATTGACATCGATAGCGAGCCAGTGCTTTGACAGCCCCTGAAGAAACCATGCATTTACGGCAGGCAAATCCCCGCCTTGGCCCGACACTTTGATTTGTGTAGAAAATATTAGAATCTCCTTATCTATGGGAGGGAAGGAGGGACAGAGAGTAGGGATGGAGGGAGGGAGAGGAGGGATGGAGGGAGGGAGAGGAGGGATAGAGGGACGGAGAGGAGGGATGGAGGGAGGGAGAGGAGGGATGGAGGGAGGGAGGGAGAGGAGGGATGGAGGGAGGGAGAGGAGGGATGGAGGGAGGGAGGGAGAGGAGGGATGGAGGGAGAGGAGGGATGGAGGGAGGGAGGGAGAGGAGGGATGGAGGGAGGGAGGGAGCCATCATCATCGCTAGATGACAAACATCACACGGGGACATCTTTACGGCTAAGCTACTGTTAGTGTGCCGCCTCACGTCTCCACATTCGACCAGACTCTGTATCAACTTCAGCACATGAATAACACAATGCATAGCAGGTATAAGTAGATGTGTTTAGGATTTCTAAAGAGATATGGTTTACATTTCAAAGGCTTCTGATTTATACTCTAAAGATGGTTGCACATATGAAATACAGCCCTAATGAAATGTTGCTCCCAATATTGAAAACAACTTGTCTAGTCTAGACCTGTTCAAGTTCTGCTTAAAATTAAGTTTATATACAGTACAATGTTTCCCCTTCACTCTTAGAAAAAAGGTGCTATCTAGAACCAAAAAGGTTATTCGGCTGTCCCCATAGGAGAACCCTTTGAAGAACCCTTTTTGGTTCCAGGGAGAACCCTTTTGCGTTCCATTTAGAACCCTTTCCACAGAGGGTTCTACATGGAACCCAAAATAGTTCTACCTGGAACCAAAAGGGTTCTACCTGGAACCAAAACGGGTTCTCCTATGGGGACAGCCGCTGTGTACCATTAAAAACCGGCCAAGCTAATCTACAGGAAACACTGCTAGATCCAGTCTAGTGGTTCTGAAATATCTTTATCTATGGTGGTGGCCATGTCCTTGATCAAGGATACCTGCACATCCCTGCAGCCAGATGCTCAGCAGGAGGAATTGATACTGCCAGGCAGACCTACACACCAGTCAGCCGGGCCTACACACTCACTGGAGAGAAACTACTGCAGCTCATCCACTGGCTGGCATGCCTGGCTGGTAGTGCTGAGCGATTAGTGCTTATTGAGGTCTGTTCGGTTTCGGTACGATTATTTAAAAATAATCACGGTTTTCGATTTCGGTTTTGATTAAAAAAAATTGACATTAAATGCACTATACATTATGTGGGTTGAATGCTGTAACAACACTGAATAAAACAATAAAAGTCCAATGATGGTAGTGACTGCCCATTACTGCTTATCACTTATTAACCATCATTTATTCACATTACTTTACTTTAATAAAATATTTGTTTTATTTGATGACTTTATTATTTCATTCCAAGTCATAATCTAATCTCTGTAGAGCTGCTGCCTATGCTGTCTAACAAAATCACTATTTTGTAGTTCTTCAAAGTAAATAAGGCATAGTTCTATGACTGGTGAATACCAACTATCAATCACTTTGATCATGTATTTTCAGGCTGCCGAAGCGACTGCTTTCTATTCCTCTCGATCGCAAGTTCTCTCTTCTCTCAGTCTCCATGTCTGCTCCGCACAGACTGGACAAGTTTAAGCGGGCTCGCAATGGATTATCGTCATTGTAGTTAATTACCACGTTTTCTGCACTAAATTATGTATTATATGTAAATATTATAATATTGGCCTGTTGGAAACTCCCTACTACTTCGCACAGTTCAGGCTTCATCTGATATACAGTGGGGAAAAAAAGTATTTAGTCAGCCACCAATTGTGCAAGTTCTCCCACTTAAAAAGATGAGAGAGGCCTGTAATTTTCATCATAGGTACACGTCAACTATGACAGACAAATTGAGAAAACAAATTCCAGAAAATCACATTGTAGGATTTTTAATGAATTTATTTGCAAATTATGGTGGAAAATAAGTATTTGGTCACCTACAAACAAGCAAGATTTCTGGCTCTCACAGACCTGTAACTTCTTCTTTAAGAGGCTCGTCTGTCCTCCACTTGTTACCTGTATTAATGGCACCTGTTTGAACTTGTTATCAGTATAAAAGACACCTGTCCACAACCTCAAACAGTCACACTCCAAACTCCACTATGGCCAAGACCAAAGAGCTGTCAAAGGACACCAGAAACAAAATTGTAGACCTGCACCAGGCTGGGAAGACTGAATCTGCAATAGGTAAGCAGCTTGGTTTGAAGAAATCAACTGTGGGAGCAATTATTAGGAAATGGAAGACATACAAGACCACTGATAATCTCCCTCGATCTGGGGCTCCACGCAAGATCTCACCCCGTGGGGTCAAAATGATCACAAGAACGGTGAGCAAAAATCCCAGAACCACATGGGGGGACCTAGTGAATGACCTGCAGAGAGCTGGGACCAAAGTAACAAAGCCTACCATCAGTAACACACTACGCCGCCAGGGACTCAAATCATGCAGTGCCAGACGTGTCCCCCTGCTTAAGCCAGTACATGTCCAGGCCCGTCTGAAGTTTGCTAGAGTGCATTTGGATGATCCAGAAGAGGATTGGGAGAATGTCATATGAAACCAAAATATAACTTTTTTGGTAAAAACTCAACTCGTCGTGTTTGGAGGACAAAGAATGCTGAGTTGCATCCAAAGAACACCATACCTACTGTGAAGCATGGGGGTGGAAACATCATGCTTTGGGGCTGTTTTTCTGCAAAGGGACCAGGACGACTGATTCGTGTAAAGGAAAGAATGAATGGGGCCATGTATCGTGAGCTTTTGAGTGAAAACCCTTCCATCAGCAAGGGCATTGAAGATGAAACGTGGCTGGGTCTTTCAGCATGACAATGATCCCAAACACACCGCCCGGGCAACGAAGGAGTGGCTTCGTAAGAAGCATTTCAAGGTCCTGGAGTGGCCTAGCCAGTCTCCAGATCTCAACCCCATAGAAAATCTTTGGAGGGGAGTTGAAAGTCCGTGTTGCCCAGCGACAGCCCCAAAACATCACTGCTCTAGAGGAGATCTGCATGGAGGAATGGGCCAAAATACCAGCAACAGTGTATGAAAACCTTGTGAAGACTTACAGAAAACATTTGACCTGTGTCATTGCCAACAAAGGGTATATAACAAAGTATTGAGAAACTTTTGTTATTGACCAAATACTTATTTTCCACCATAATTTGCAAATAAATTCATAAAAAATCCTACAATGTGATTTTCTGGAATTTTTTTTCTCATTTTGTCTGTCATAGTTGACGTGTACCTATGATGAAATTTACAGGCCTCTCTCATCTTTTTAAGTGGGATAACTTGCACAATTGGTGGCTGACTAAATACTTTTTTTCCCCACTGTATCTCTACAAAAACTGCACAACGAGCTCACAGAAAATAAACTAACGAAATGGAATTCAAATAATTGAACCGAAGTCGGTCAATTAGTTTATCGCTCAGCACTACTGGCTGGGTCGGCTATGGAGCTACACTTCAGGAGACTTCTGATTGGATAATTAAATACACTGAGTGTAAAAAACATTATGAACACCTGCTCTTTCCATGACAATGCCTGACCAGGTGAATCCAGGTGAAAGCTATGATCCCTTATTGATGTCACTTGTTAAATCCACTTCAAATCAGTGTAGATGAAGGGGAAGAGACAGGTTAAAGAATGATTTTTAAGCCTTGAGACAACTGAGACACATATTGTGTATGTGTGCCATTCAGAGGGTGAATGGGCAAGACAAAATAAGTGTCTTTGAATGGGGTATGGTAGTAGGTGCCAGGTGCACCGGTATGAGTGTGTCAAAAACTTCCCAACAATGCAGAGAGAAAGAAAATAGAGAAATAAGTTCCCGATGCATAGAATTCACAGTGGAGCTCCTCCATAGACAGTTCATGGAACCCCCTCGAGTGGAGGTTGATGGAGAGAGTTGGCCAGCTCAATTGGATGAACGAGACAGACAGGTCTGCTGTGCTGTGTGAGTGTCTGGTCTGCTGTATCACTACCTAGCAGTCCCCAGAGGTAAGGCTGGGAGTCAGACAGTGTAAATTCAGCACACAGCAGCAGGATGACTCCACCTCCACCCAACCTCGCTGTTTCACAGGTACGCTGACTACCCAAGGGGTTTGTGGGTGAGCGCACATGGGGCACGTTAGGACGCATGACTGAAGAGACACAGCAGCAGAATAGTCCCAGAGGCAGGTAATGTGTGTGTGTGTGTGTGTGTGTGTGTGTGTGTGTGTGTGTGTGTGTGTGTGTGCTACTTACACACTCTCAGAGGTGAACTGACATAGTGATGATGAATTGGTCTGGTTCCAGAGTGACAGAGTGGACAACATGGTACCCTAGACATGACACTAGGGGAGTGTTAGGTCCATCTCCACCCTCCACATGAGACAAGTGACCAATCCAGTCCACTCTCACAGACATCCATGATTCAGTAACAGCACCACGGGCAAACAGACCTCAGTCCACCAACTATCTCACTCTCTCTTACAGCCACACTGTATAGCCTACTTTCTTACTGTATAAATAAAACCCAATATCGCCCTTTACTTTATAAATAAACTGAAGCTTGCCAAGTCAGATATGCATAATGCTTCAATCTCCAAAAGAACTAACATGCACATATCCAAAGTGATTATATACTGTTCAAGGACATGTAAGTCTGACCAACTGTGCAACATATCTGAGTGCTTAACAGACAGGCTGAGCTGCAAACCAATTCCAACCTCCAGGAGCTCAGACAGGCTGTGTATTCCTGTCTGTGGATGTTGTTACTAGTGTGGAAAAGAATGTACCCCCTGTGTGGGGCGCGCGTGCTGGAGAGGGTGTCGTGGGGGTGGCGGGGATTGATGAGCCAGGTCCTCCTCCCTACCCTCCTCTTTCCTTCAAATAACATGCTCTTGACAGGTCAGAGTTTTAAAGTGAAGCCGGCAGAGTTTATAGATGTCTTCTCTTTGCTTGGAGGGTAATGTCATGGACATGGTTGCTTGTTGCTGTGGAGAGTGCCAACACTCCAGGAGTCCACAGAGCCTAGAGCCCATGCCACTAAGACTTAATTTGTTTTTCTAGCCAGGGTGCCAAGTAGACCGTGGACGAGGACGACCACCGCCTCGAGCTGACCTGGAAATGTCTCCTCGTACCTGAGCCCACCACCTCTCTGGGAGGCCAAGTCTGCATCTTGGCCATTCAGCCAGTCTCTCACTAATCTCAGAACCAAATCTCATGTGCACGCTGGCCTGGCCAGCTACTCAATGTTTTGTCTGTCACAAGAGACTAGTGTCTCACTACGGTGCCATACAGTCCCTCTTCCATACCCATTCACCTGACTAAGACTGGCTGAGAACCAGAGCCTGGCTGTGAGGGAAAGCAGACTGGTTTGCTGAACCACAGCTTAGCCTCTGGAAAACAGAGCAGGAGTGGATGGGTTTAGTGGCAAACACACAATCACCTTTACATAAGAGAACACTGCGTCAGTCCACGGTCTGAGGCTACACCAGAATACAGAGCTGGTTCTGCTGCCTGCCAGTCATACTTCTTTTGTGTCCTTCTCATAGTGAAGATTCATTAGACCGCAGTTGTCTGAGTCTGTCCATTCAATGTCAGGGATGTAACTGTGTCCTATGTTGGGTCCTATGTTGGGTAATGTCCCAATCAGCTGTAGTTGAGATATTCTAATTACATCCTGAGCACAGAGTTGATTGCTACTGGCAATCTCATCTAATCCTCTCCTAGGGGACTAATGAAGATTCTCAAATTCAGTTGCAGTGTGTGTGTGTGTGTGTGTGTGTGTGTGTGTGTGTGTGTGTGTGTGTGTGTGTGTGTGTGTGTGTGTGTGTGTGTGTGTGTGTGTGTGTGTGTGTGTGTGTGTGTGTGTGTTTGTCTGTGTGTCTGTGTGTCTGTGTCCCACAAGAATAGTAAACGAACAGAAATTTGACCAACTGGGGACATTTTGTTTGTCCACACAAGGTAAAATGCTATTTCTAGGGGGTTTAGGGTTAAGGTTAGAATTAGTGTTATGGTTATAATTAGGTTTAGGTTTAGGGCTAGGGTTCGTTTTAGGGTTAGGGTTAAGGTTAGGGTTAGGGTTAGGTATAGGGTCAGGAGTTAGGGAAAATAGGATTTTGAATGGGACTGAATTTTGTGTCCCCACAAGGTTACTTGTACAAGACTGTGTGTGTGTGTGTGTGTGTGTGGACTGCAACAGGAATACTTGGATTACTTACACACTTCATGAAAAATTAAAGCACAAGAGAAATGGAGCACTCTAGCATGGTTAATCACATAAACTGTGCCCATCACTACTGCTAAACAGAGATGCAGGGCTGTAAACCAATTAAACTAGGATCTATAACTATTTAATGGCATCAAAGACCACAATGAAGGAGAATGAAGGACTGTGTAAAGCAATAGTCTGAGGGGGCGGCGAGGGGAGGATTTGTTTGAGTCATAACCTTATTGAAGCATCACACAGTTCAACATGAGATCTATTATTTAAAACACCCTGATCAACCATTGGAAATGAACCAAGCATGTAAATTGGTCAGCGATACTGCCCTTCAACTAGAAGGTAGAAGAAGAGGGAGAGTGACGCTTTGGCTTCCTTCAGCTATCTATGACAGGCAAGCCATTGGTTTATTGTGCTAAAATAGGACTAGTAGAAATGTAGGGCATCTGTGCTTATAACACTGTCATGGCTGAGAATGATGAGCACTTTGGCTACGTTCAGCGGTGTCCCCAGCTCTCTTCATAACAAGACTGGCATGTGGCATCAAAACGTTCAAGGTCACTATCAGACAGTCTTGTGCCACTGTGCTGTATATATTACTGTGTAATCTATTCTGAATGGGCAAGACAGCAGCAGTCGGGACAAACTGTCTAACCTGCAAATCTGTATGGGGAATCTCCATATTATGTCATATCAGACCTGACACCCACGGTCTCTCTGGCATACCAAAGCTCTTTGGACCGGAAAGATACCAAGAGCGTCTAAATGGAACAGATTTGAGCCATCTGAATCATCTTCACTGAAAGATACAAAGAGCTTTTAAATGGAACAGATTTGAGCCATCTGAATCATCTTCACTGAAAGATACCAAGAGCTTCTAAATGGAACAGATTTGAGCCATCTGAATCATCTTCACTGAAAGATACCAAGAGCTTCTAAATGGAACAGATATGAGCCATCTGAATCATCTTCACTGAACGATACTAAGAGCTTCTAAATGGAACAGATTTGAGCCATCTGAATCATCTTCACTGAAAGATACCAAGAGCTTCTAAATGGAACAGATTTGCGCCATCTGAATCATCTTCACTGAAACATGGCCTCTCTACAACATACTGTATCAAGAATGCCAATACATTACAAGGTAGAATAAATCTAATAAAAAAGCAATTGAATTAAACTCATTAGTATGTGATAATTGAAAAAATGAGCATATTACTGTCCAATCAAAGAGTATCCACATCTGTAATTAAAAGATAAATGCTTTGGCACAAGCAAAACCTGCTTGATAAACAACTATAGCGAGAGCAAGTTATTAAAGTGATCCAAAGAAAGCCATGACAAAACTTCCACAGCTTGAGCAATCCAATGGGGACATGTCTAACAGAGGAAGTGTGAAAATTAGCTTCATATATCTTTAATTTGAAAAAATCTCCTGGGTATGAGGTGGAACGGCCTCCCAGTCACACGAAGCACACAGCCAAAGACTTTGATCCAAAGCTCCTTACAGGGTTTTGCTTATTTTTCACCCCAAAGCGGATAGACCACAGATCTCTCACCCAGCCTGAAATGCAAGACATCCCATGTCATTAGCTCAGAGGAGATGAAAAAATCTGTAGGGATGGGCATAGTATAGTCACTGTGTACAATGCAAATATAGGTTTTCCTGCACGTATTATATCTCTATAGGCTCTCTATCATAACTATTGTATGTGTTTAAAGCCTCCCACAATCAGAAAGTAGGCCTATATTCAGTAAAACACCATAGCCTATGCAGTTGAAAGGTTCATAGCAGCATGTCATTTATATGGAGCTGTCTACTGCTCACATTCATGGAGCTAAAGAAGACACTTTGAACCAATGGCGTCTTGCAGCTGAAACACTTTGTGATGTGTTGCTTTGAGTTTATTTATTTTTATTTTTTTTGATCCATGTATGTGTATTTCATTTTATCTCTTAGGTCTTCAGGTGGGGTGGGATTGGGATGGGGGAAGGGGGTAAAACTTAATTTTGTATGTATGTATGTATTCATGTTTGCTGAAAATTATTATTACTAAATAAAAAAACATTTGATCACAAAAAAAAGGTTCATAGCAGCAACCTTCACTTTTACTACAACCATAATGGGTCCAGTTTTCCCCACAGAAGAACTTCCATAGGCTATATTCTCCATGCATATTGACAATGTATGTTATCTATTAGCACCACTTCCAGAAGACTGTTGACTTTGAGGTGCCCAAAAGAATAGAAGGCTAATCAATGAATGTTATTGTTCAATATCCTTGTCTCCTGATATTGGTTACAAATCATACATGGCCAAATAGGCTACTATAGGCTACATATTGTAACTCCAAACAAACTATCTTGAGTTTAAGAATTTCATAACAATAAGGGATACATATTTCATTTCACTATGTTTCCAAACCTTGAAGTCTTCTTCTGACTTCAGGCTCAAGCCAGCATGGGCACATGTGCGTCTAATGTACCCCAATCAGCACGTGAAGCAATTACCCACGGAATGCATAACTGAATACTGTATCCATAAAAATAAAACAAAAACTTTAGTGCCTTTTTCCGCTAAATTAATTCGGGAAATGTGATAGTTATGTAATAGAATATCTCTCCCTGATAATAAATAATGACATTTAAATGTGCACACATCAGGACTCACATTACTAAATCATAAAAGAAAATGCCACACCCACACGCCTGACAATAACATTCCAGAGTAACATTCCACCCTGTCTGACTGACAGGACAACGAAATAAATCCAAAAACATGACTCAAGGCAGAAAATGTACAAACCATTAAAAATATATAGCATATTTTACAAGATCATTGATAGCAGCCCGACCGCCTCCGGGATATTCAAACGGCATCCGATAACACCTCCTCAAACATAACACACCCTCGTTCAAGTCATGACATCAATTCTGCTACTTAGCAACATTAACTGTACAATAGAGAAATAAAAGGAGCTGTGCTACAAAATAATTTGAATATAACTTTGTTGCACGTCTGCCCTTTGAACACAATAGAACAGGATGCAACAAAGAAAGTTTGCACTCCCTAGCCGCGTCTTCTTTCAACTTCGGGGATTCATTATTTCAATATTTTTTGGGGGAACAATATAAATAATACCTGTCAAAGCATTTTCAATCCATTGCAGACAAAAGAGTGCATAACAGAGTCGTGCATACAGGCAGTTCCCTCACCTTGTTTGACACACTTAAGGCGGACAGGGTCTTTGCTGTGTCTGACCACTGCATGTACATCCCTGATTGTTAGTCCGGCCACTGGCGTTTCATTGACCTCAAGGAGTAGTTCATCTTGGGACAGTTTGCCGCTCTGGCAGGCCACCTTGTCTTGCCTAACCTCCCCGAGATAAGGGAACTGTCCATTCTCCGCGCCTCCCTTCAACTCGAACCCGAGCTCCCCTTCCTTATTCCTGCAAAGGACACTCTCGTGGACTTTGTTGGTCCAGTGGTTTTTCTTCTTCAGGCTTTTGGACATGGCTGAATAGTGGCTATCCCTTGAGGGCACCCATGCAAGAAATGATCGGTCCTGTCCGCGGGAGTCCCTGATTTCAGCTTCCCAGCTTAATGTTATGGTGAACAGTTTCAACAAACGCCAGTGGTAGTATCCATGTCAGCACAGGATATACAGCAGCTGTCTCCGCCTGCGTTGCTGTACTGAGCTCGCTATACACACAGTTGCAGCCAACTGACCCGGATGTGATGTCTGTAGGAGGAGAGAAGGCAAGGCTCCCGAATGCGAAGCTTCCCGCAGAAAGGAAAAATGAAGGAGAGAAAGTAACGGTATTTTCCACTGGCATAGCTACACGCATCAGATCAGACTATACCGGGAGGAGCAGAAAGCAGCCGCCTCGCCTCAATCTCTCACACACACATTGTCCGAGTTCTCATTGACATGGATACTTTGTTGCCGAAATTCCACAGTTGTAGGATACAGAGTTGCCTCTAGTGAAAGTGGGATTTAAAAAAGAAAATAAACGGATATTTTCTGTATGCCCATTGTTCTCCTGTTCGATTTTGAAACTCCCATTTGCTACACTTAGATATAGCCTACTTGTGTATTCGTGATAATATTAACAACAAAACATCACTGTAGGCTATTCAGTTCCACAATATGTATTTATTATTTCATGGTAATTACATTGGTATACGTTTAACAAGTTGAACAGTTGAAATTGTATGCTGTAACAACATTGACCTGCACTGTAACAACACTAACTTAGTTATTATGTAAATACCTATTTATTGGCACTTGAATAAAACGAAATGTAATTGCAAACACTTATTGTGGCACAACTGATCCTCCTGTCAGACACTCCTATGTCAACTATTCACATGGGACTAGTCCTCTAGTATGGCCATAAATGTTTGAATGAGTGGAGGCCTTTTAGTTGATATTACAATTTAAGGGTAGGCTACACAGCTACCGTACAGTACAAAGTTAGTTTCATACAATATTCAATACTGTTATTGCAGATTTTTCCCCAGGCTCCACTCTGTTTATTTAGGTTTTTGGCTTGTACATGTTTTATTCACTTGTTTAATTATTTGTTTCCCCTAGTTCAAAATGCATTAGAACTGGTCAGGCTACTCCTATGCAAACAGTCCAGGATTTGCTAGCCTACAAGTCCCTGTCACATAACCCTCACTTCACAGCACACCTTGGCCTGAATGTTACTGTATATGTTAGGGTTGATGTCTGGTAAGACAGAGCACATTTCTATACACTTACATACTGGATTCAGATATCAAAATGCTATTGTAAATATGTCAAGAGCTCTGTTCTTAACGTGTTCATTACCTTTTTGTTTGATGCACCAGAACTGGAGGTGTATCCTCATCATGTATGGTCTCTGTGATACTCAGTTCTTTTTCTTGAATACATTAATTCCTTTGTTTGCCCTGAGCATTGATGCAGGGAAAGACAATCTGAAGCCTTTAAGTGAGACTGCTGCCAACCTCGGTTTCTATTTCTCTCAAAATGAGAACAGATTAACTGTAATTAAATAATGCAGATTATACAGGACTATCCCACGCCCATTGTAGATTAGAGTGAATATGACAGGGAAGTGGATCGAAGTGTAATCTGTGTATATCTGGATGAATTAGGAGATAATCTGATGATGGTGTACATGGTCTGTAGTGGCCACAGAGCCTCACGTCCCTGGCTCAGTAAGACAACCTGCTCTTCAGCTGACACAGTGAGAAGAGCACAATTAAAATGCTGTGGTCTAGTATACTTAAATAGATTAGCCCAAAAGTGCAGTCATATCTCCCTGTCTCTCCACATCCTGACAATCACAAGACAATTAAATATTTATTGCTCTTTTTCACCCAGATATCCACGAAGCAAATTCCCATTCCTCTAAAATTAATCTAAAAGGGAGCCAAATGAGTTTAAAAGTTATTCTTTCTCCCAGTATAATCCATCTTCAAACAGGAACGTAAGTGTTTCATTTTGGAGCCACCTTCTCCCAGGAGACATACAGTATTAGTTATATTAGCAGTGTAGTATCTTCAACTCTGTGGGCAATACTCTTTCAACTTTCTCCCTCAACGCTTCCCAATCTCTCTGATGATAAGTAGGTCAACGCAGTATGCCACTCCATCTTCATTCATAATATCCCAATGACTATGTAATAATTATCAAGTTCTTTGTGGAAAGGAGTCTCTTTTGGTTCTTTTTACTCAGTAGTTTTAATATGTCTTGTAGCACAGAAACGTTCATTTAAATAGAGATTTTATTTCTACAGCTTTATCTAACTCCATTATAATTATGTTATAATTAAGTCTCTTTTGGTGTCCTTGATAAGTGATGAAAACAATGGCCAGTGGATATAGCCTCCTCCCAAGCAACCAGAGAAGCAGCCCTCTGCATTCCAGAGGTGGGAGTACCACTGACTCCAGCAAAACTGAGAGAGAGAGAGGAGTATTTTCAGGCCTGGAATTCTGTGGAAGCAGTGTTTGACCAAGGAGAGGAATTCTCAGAGGGTGGCAGAATACTGATGCTGAGGAGGAGTTCAGCCCATCGTCTACACAAGGGGTGAGGTGAATAACAGACTGTGGTTAAACTGAGTCAGGGGGACATGCAGGGTGTGCTCTGGTACGGCACATCCAGGACTGGTGGATGACAATCATGCATACTTATGTGTAAGTGTGAAAGATTGTGCATTAGCCATATCGGAATGTGAAAACATTATAGCCCTTATCTTCAGGAACTTTTTACGCACATACCCATCTGTCTGTTTCATCGACTGAGTGGTTCACAGTATGGGACAGCAGGTGTGCTACTGGTATGGGAGTCAGCACAATAGTCTTTGGAGCTGTGAAGGACTGCTGTGGGAACTGCCCACTCTCCCATAATGCACTGCTCCAGATGGGAGCTGCCAATTGGCTCTAACGGTGATGCTGCCTCCAGGACTCGGTATGCTACGCTGCTACATGATGTAATGATTACGACAGGGGTCATTTTAAGGCAATTAAAGTCGGTCCAGGAATAAAGCAATGTAGGCTGATGGCTCCAATTGTGTCGCTAAACAACATATAGAGAGAGGTGTGATCGGAACGGACAATGGCCGCTTTGTGCCATCCAATACAGTGATGCTCATTGTCGCCGCAATGAAGTGTGTAAGTCTTGTTGATGGGGATTTGGCAGCTTGAGTTTTCATCTCTCAATTTAAAAAGCGGTGGAGTAATTGAACAGGCCCTGTTTGTTCCAGGCCATCGGTAGGGCAAGGAGATAATACATGGGCCTTCTGCGATCCTGCGTTTGCGTCATTTGACGTGTTTAGTTCGCCACCATCTGTTCGACCTAGCTAGCTGCCTAATAAAGTGTTTCTTCTCTCTTATGCGCACCCAAAGGAATTGAATGTGCCAAGAGAAGTAGGGTGGCCGAACCCACTACCAGCATCCTCTGGTTTTACTGGGGCACATAATGGCTGTGAAAGAGAAGGAGACAGAGATTCAAATCTCTCGCCATGTTGACAATTAGCCAGTCCTTGTGTTTGAAATGCATCAAGAACATGTCACAATGAGTGTGTTACTGTTTACTGAGGGGAAAAGGGAAGTGCCTGAAAACTGAGCTGCATGTTCAGTTCACCAATGATTCAGTCGAAACACCACCGCCTCACAATGCTCTCAGAAAAGAGAACATCTCAGAGTTATATTATTCATACCTTTCAATGGGGGAACTAGCTAGTAGAACACTGTTTTGATTGAACTCTAAAAGGAACTCATTGAGGAGTTACAGAGTATGTACTGGAGACTGCTCCATATACTAAGCTCTGGTCTTCATAAACTCTTTTGTTCCTTCAGCGGAGTCCCTTGCCACACTACCATGTATTTTTAGTTGTTTTTAGTCGTCTCAATGTATGGCAAGGACATTAATCAATCTACCAGCTCTGACAAGCTGCTCCTCTATAAAACAATGAACGGCAGACGACCTCCCTCCCTCCACCCCCCTTCTCCTCTTCCCTCATTGGGCTAGCTCTGACTGGAGGATATATTTAGGGGATTTACAGCGAGTGATTGAGGTGGAATCACAGCGTAGCAATAGCGAGGGGCTGGCACTCTGGAGAGTCCCAGTGAGAAGCACACACTGCTTCAGGACATAAACGAGGACAAGTGTCTCCTCCCTATCGGCTCAGAGATAAGTTCCCCTTCCTTCTCCCAACACTCTAGGCTTTAAACCACTCTTAGTTACACACAGAGATCTGGTCATCTGAAAACAGAGCCTCCCACTGCTGTATCTAGGGTAGTCCTCTGCTGATTCTATGGTGTGATGAGAGGGACAGTTACAGTTATACGGTGTAATCTGTCATGGACTGACGTCCCAGGGCCCCTCATCCATCAACATGGAGCGCTGGCATTATCGCACAATCAACGCCACGCCAACGGTTTGATGGACTTAACCAGAACTGCCTTTAACATCATGTCACAAAGAATGTTTGACAAACGCATAGAGACGGATCAAACTATGACACCTTTCTGCTCTTCTGACCTCTCACCGACCATATTCCTAAAGCTGCTGCTAAAGATTAACCATCTGTCTGTAGGTTAACCTCATTACACATTTTCCAACATAGGATCTCTCTGTGGCGCTCTGTGATCCATGACTCATAGAAAGAGCCTGCAACTTCTAACCCTGACATTCCCCCATCGCCTCTATCAGATGTAATTCTAACGACATGGGAGTATCAGCCCTGTTACAGCAGCCACCTTTTGCTGTTGGCTATGGGTGTTTCATCTCGACCTGGCGTAACCCTGTGATGAGGCACAGGCATATGACAGTCTTTAATCATGCCGTTCAGGGCCGTGTGGTGCAGTGGCAGCGGCGGTGAGGGCGAGGAATTAAAGCACTCCACCAACGGTGACAGGGAATGATCCAAAGGGCGTCCGTGTTGCGAGGTCGTTAGTTAGCGCTGAGCCCGGGGCGGTGACAGCATCGGCTGGCATTGTCAGCGAGCCCACAGTATGAGAGGGAAGGCGGGACCGGCTGAGAAAAGAGGAAACACAGAGGCCTAGAACTGGGTTCACATAATATTTGAAATCTTTTAAATACTTTGAGCGTTTGCTTGAACCCTTCTGGAGTTCCAGATGGACGGAGTTTGCACTTTTGGGACTACACTATTGGGTCCAATATGTCAGGCAAGCTCAAACAAGTACAGCTAAAGTATTTGAAATATTTAATTGACTATTTGAATCCAGGTCTGCCAAGGGCTGAAAAGGAAGGAGGTTGAGAGGTTAGGAGAGCAGCTCATAGTACCAATCAGGCTGTAGTCCTCATTTGTCTGGGTTTGGTTCAAAGGCAGATCTCGCACTCCCATGGACTGAGCTGAGCCGGCATCAGTCTGGCTGCTGGTGAATGGCTGGACGACCCCAGTCAGGTCTCCCAGAGTCGTCCTCTCTGTATTCCTCTCACACAGCCTAGTCCGCCTAAAGGCTTCCATTGGTCTATTTTCTCCCTGTGATCCTCTCTCTAGGCCCACAGTACATTATTACATCACTGTCATACACTATATATATAGGGCCCTGTGTTTTGGACTATCATGTCACATGACTTAGATTTAAACCTTTATTTTAAGCTTTTTCCAAAAAGGAGAATTACACCAAAAATGAAAGCAATTGTCTGAGGATGGTGCTGGACCATCTGACATAAAAAGAAAAGGGGGCATTTTGATGAAAAAGCTTTACATAAAGGTAAAGATCCAGACCATGTGACATGATTGTCCAAAACACAGGGCCCTAACTATATAGTATCAAATGTAGAAACATGTAGACATTAATATTACTGGTGGTAGTCCCGTGTTTCTTATCTCCTCCACCTAGTCCTAGAATGAATAACAGACGGACAACTGAACAAAGGACAAGACAACTTGGTCCATTCAAAAGAAATGAAGTAAGACTATGATAGGCATGTTTTACAATAAAAGTATGTCAGTTTTGCTTTGGCAACAGCTGAACAGGCTCATGGATTTGACAGGTATAATGCTCCTTGACATTCAAAGGCATGATTCCACTAAAATTGATTAAAGCGGCAATATGTTAACTTTTTGGACGACCAGACCAAATTCACATAGAAATGTGAGTTATAGATCTATCATTCTACTTAAAAGCCTAAGAAGCAGTAGATCTGTTCTATGTGCTCTATTTCTAAGCTTCCCGTTCACTACCGTTATTGTTTAATAGTGCTATACTTTACACAGGTGTGTGCTGGCCTAGCACCTTTCTGAGGCACTTAACCAGTGACATGATCAACCAGACATACTGATTACACTTCAAGTGTTGGTAGTAATGAAACTAAGCATAATGGTTTGTGTTTTGCCATTAATAATGAGCTTTTTGGAGGGAGAATTTATTAAGAGAACTATCAGACAGAGATAAGACATTATGAGGTGACATAGTACACCTTTGAGACCGTTTAAGTCTGAGTCAATGCAGTAGTGCTATGCCTTAAATATCACTCCCTTCTTTGCATGAACCAAATATCAGACCCAAATCCAACCTATTATTTTAAACTTCTTCTTCTCGTTGTTGTTCTTCTTCTTCTTCTTCTTCTTCTTCTTCTTCTTCTTCTTCCTCCTGTTCTTCCTCCTCCTCCTACCCACTGTAATTCATGAGACTCAGGCCTGATCTTCTCTTCTGCTTCCCCCTTCCTCCCACAGGTATTTTGAAGAGGTGATGTGGGCTATGACAGGAGTGACACCTTGCCCCCTTTACCATCTTATCTGTTTTGCAGATGCTTCCCACCACAACTATATAATTCATCCCTGAGTTCTGATTTATAACAGCTCGCAGTGCATGTCGCTCACTACTGGTCAATAAATATTTCCTCTGCCGAGATTAGATTGTTTCAGATGACCCAGATATTAAATCAGGTTTTTTCTCCCTTCCTCATTTCTGGTAGATTATCTCAGAGAGAGAGGGAGAGAGGAGTAGAGAAGGAATGCTCTAGTTCAACAGTGACCCCTGCTGTAGAGTCCCTCCTATTCTAGTGATGAGATTGCAGGTTGACGTTTATTGCCCTGGAGGCAGAACTGAGCGATTTCTGCTAGATGGGCCAGCTGCAAAGTCAAAAGTGGTTATATAGTGTAAATATTAATGAAAACAAAAATGTACGATTATGGTTAAGCATTAGGGTTAGCAGTGTGGTTAAGGTTAGGGTTAGAATAATTAGGGTTAGCAGTGTGGTTAAGGTTAGGTTTAAAATCTGATTTGATGACTTTGTGGCTGTGCCAGCTAGTGACCACTTTGCAGAGCTGCCTCCAGGGCAAGATTCATGCCAACCTGCATTGAGATTATTACCAGGATGTATTATAACAGGTGAGAGGATGTGCTGAAGGACAAAAGGCTAGTCTGCAGTCGGAGACAATCCTCCCCAAAAGGAGGTGTACTTATTTACTTGGTACTGAATTGGCTCCAGTTTGACCCTTTGTTTGTGACTTTGTCCATCCATTTTCTTGTCACTGACTGCACTGTAGGGGACAGTGGGGTAAGTTGAGCAAAAGCGGCAAGTTGAGCCACCCTTGTTTCTAGGAAACCATACACAAAATGTATAATTTGACCAAATATTTAGGAAGTGATCATTTCATGGAGTCTGTGAAGGAAGAAACCACATAGAAAAAGTGGTAAGCAAGTTAGGTCCAAAAAACTGACTTTCACCAAGTCAAATGAATGTATTGTGTTAAAGGTTTCATGATGCTTGTATCTAAACCAAAGTATATAATTGCAATATTATATCAGTTGGGGTCTCTATAAGCTTCAATAGCAGGTCCTAAACCTATCATGAAAGAGCATTATTGTAGCTGTGTGGGCTAATATAGTCAAAATGTTTGCCTTGGAGTAAGTTGAGCCAATGGCCATGGGGTAAATTGAGCCAATGGCAAGTTGAGCAAATGTAAGTGTTTTCTTCCCAGGCTTAATGCAAGGCATTCACCAGGGTCGGGGGCCACCGCCACTATCATATTTCTACCTAGCGGTGACAGTGTGATACTCTTTGTGACTTTACTGATCCTGTCCTGCATGTGTGACCGCTCTATGTGTTGTATGTGGCTGGTTAGAGGTAAAGAATAATCACAGATTTCCTGACGCCAGGAAAGATTTAAGGCTCTTGCCATCAGCCCGGACCGTCAGACACGCAGAGAGGAGCAGCTGCCCTGGGCCTCCAGCAAACATATACATAATCCGCCTGTCATAGGCCTCCTCCTGTCCTACACAGTTGTAACCCACCCACATGGTGGGTTAGCCTGTCAACCTCATTTATTCATGAATGCAATTAAAATAACTAACTGCTACGCAGCCAAAACATTAGGCTTGACAAGATTACCATCACTACTAATATTTATCATAGAGTGATTGGAAGATCAAAGGCTTTTTCAGTATAAAGCAGAACTCTTACAGAGCCATATAAAAGCTGAGAGATACACTGTAGTGTGTGTGTTCAGTAGTCATGAGTTTATGTTTATTAAAGGATGTTGATTTAGACAGGGACCAGGGGGTTGTGGGTAGCCCAGAGCGGGCAGGCTTGAGTGCTGGAGGAAGAGGAGGTGCTAATCAGGTCTCTATAGCTCCCTAAATGCTCCCAAAGATGTGTGGAGAAACTTCTGACAATGAAGGAAAGTGCTTCTGTGTTTGAATAAGATTAAAATATGGGGGAAACCTTGAGTCCATTTCAAGTATTTCACTGAAGAGATATGTGACCTGGGTTGCTACGCTACAGCACACCTAAAGCATAACTGACAGCTCAGTGAGGCGCACTGCTTGTTTACATTCAGGTCAAACCATACCATCAGCTTTCAGACTGAATGAGCTCTAACGGCCTGTAGCGTTGTCTGAGCCACTGATGTCAACCACTTAAGATTCCGCTCAGACAATAAGGTAAAGATGAAACTTTCTCTACAGGTCCTGATAAAACTAAGCAAACGAATGTCAGACAAGGACATAGGAAAGTGGTCGATACCGTGGCAGTGCCCACAAGCGAGCAAGTTTGAGGATGACTTTCCATGTCACCTGCAGGCAGGGGAAAGGGGTGGAGGGATAAAAAGGGGGGAGGAGGAAAGAGGAAAGAGGGAGGGACGACAAGGACACTCATTACTTCAGTCCCATCTCCTTCCTCTCAGGTAACTGTCTGCTTTCTTATCCGGACGGGCTGATGTGAGAGCCCAGATACCCTCCTCTACCCTTGCCACATAGCCAAAACACACTTCATGTTTACCAATGGGCTCACAGGACGGGAGACGGGAGGTTGGCGTCAGTCAGGGCGACAGGTAAGTTGATGGTGTCAGATCTGTCACCCTCTCCTCTGAAACTTTGATCACTCTCTATATACTCAGAAGAGAAGCAGAGTACCTTAGAGGCAGAGGATTCTAAGAGGGAGAGACAGGCTGGCACAACTGTTGAATAAAATGGCCACCTCAAAAGGTTCAAACTCACTCGGTTATTAAAGACGAATATCCAGACTATCCATCAATATACAAGTATTGCATTTTCAATGTGGAAATGTCAAAATTCACTGTAACACAAATCATATTGCCATTTGGGGAGTCTATTACTGGGGTGAGCTACAGTTGTAGGATCTTAATTTGAGCCAGTTTTCTACAGCAGGAAAATAATCCTGCAGCAACAGAAAATGTGAATTATTATGTGGATTATAATTAATGGACATTTATGTAGGGGTTGATGCATTTTCGTAAGGGAAAATAAAGTCTGAAATGTCAAAGTGGAAATTACAAACTTCATAAGCCTTTCTAAACCTCAAATAAACTTCAAGTTGAAAATGGTCTGCATTGCAATGGACTATAATGACCCATAAGTAATAAAACTACCACTGCTAACAAACCCTTTACAGGGTCAGTACACTTTCTAGATCCTGTCACCTGAGCTGACCTCATAGGCAGTGCTGCAGTGTGAACCTTTGGGGACATTTCCACCCTCCTGATTGGTCCACTAACAAGCCGGAGCACAGCTGTATTAGTTGCAGAGATAAGAACAGTGGTTGGTTTGTCTCTTATCTCAGGTCGAGACACAGCCGTTCAAAAATAGAGACAAATTGTTTGGGGAAATAAACAAAAGGAATTTTACGGGTCTGAATGCAGCAGACACAATCTCTTATCAGAGCAGCCCAGGGCAGTAGGCTTACCACAGAGACAGTGTGGGCTGAGGCTCGCCTGGCACTGACTATGCCTACCTAAAAGTGCCAACCTGGCACTGGAAGAGAGACAGACATTCTGCTCAATAGTAACATCTTGTTAGTGCTTTGATTCTACATTCACTACAGGAGATAAGACAGTGATAAGATAGTGTTTTGAAAATCACATGATTCCTTTTCTTTGAGGCCAGGCTGGATTCCTGCAAGCTAGAGACTGACTGAATAAGCATCTCTGTATAGCTCTCTTTCTCTGTCATTCTTTCTTTTCCTCTCTCTCACTCCATTTGCTGTGACTGTTTCTTCATGTTGGCATACCCAGTGCGTTCCGATCTCTGCTATGGGAGAAATATCCGTCCCTAATACCATGCTGACAGATTGCTTTCTGCTTGGAGAACCATAGCCCTCCAAGCTCCAATGCTAATTCCCCTGACATCACACACGCTCGTGGAAGAACTGCTCCACTTGATTCCCTATCCTCAAAGAGAAAATAACACTAATATTAGCAGTAAAACCACAAAGTTTAGTAGCAAAGCCCCCAGCCCCATACCCAGCCTCGTCCAACAGCAGAGAGGAGACTCAAATGAAAACACACATGCTGAACAGAGAGGATGAGGATGGAGATTATGATGGAGACACACACCAAGGACGAGGAAGTCGTGTGAGATTCCAGTTGTTGACTGTTATACTAACCACACATACCCTCAGCAGTACTGAGTAGACTAACATATATCATTTGGTGATGGCTATGTAGTGTGTAAGTATAATGCTCATAGAGAGTGCCCACTGGGCACAGACATCATTTCAACCGCTAGTTTTGATTTACATTTGGTTCAGTTGTCAACTAACTAACGTGAATTCAACAAAAAACGTCACCATGTCATTGGATTTAGGTTAAAAGTTTTGGGGAAAAAAGGTGAAATGCCCTTATGTTGATGACTTTTTGCAAATCCAATCAGTTGTCCACATTGATTCAACATCACCACATACATTTTTTGGATTGAAATGATGTGGAACAGGTTCAACCAGTGGGTGTGTTCTCCTCTATGGTGCTGTGTGAGAGGCTGAACATGGAGAATAGACATGAGCAGCTCTCCCCCTATGGGCTTCATTAGATGGGTGGATATATCATTATGCAAGTGCTGTTGGTTGTCTCTCGCTGCTCTTTTATTGAATAACAGGTAGAATGCAATCATGACCATTCAGAGACGCAGCGACAGAGATAGACAAAGGAAGATAATTTACATATTGCACTGTAATGTTGTGCAGCGCTAGCCCGGTAATACACACATGCGCACCCACGCACACAAACACACACTCAAGGACGCGTACTTATCTCCGTCTCTTCCTCTCCGTTCAGCTCATGCCGACATTTTGTAAATGAAGGGGGAGAAATGTGGCAGGGAATGATAGAACTGTGCTAGGCTCATTACAGACCTATTTGAAGTGACCTACATGGAGAGAACGCTGTCAGGGAAAGTGGATTTTTTTATTCTGTTAAATGGGTGTCGGTGGGTAAATGGCATCTGCTATCTGTGCATCCCATTGTCATGGCTTTGGGGATGGGATGGGACAGGGTCAATGATACGCCCTATGGCTATCAGTGGCGTGTATTAATGGATGCCAAGGGAAGCCAGGCTGCACTGTTTGACGTGACTGTAAGTTAGCCGTAGTTGGATAGCTATCAAGCAAGGGATAAGAACGTTGCCTGCCAGAATGGCAATGGAACAACTGGGTTGCCTCCATAGATACAGAACAAAAAGACAATGACTGGGTTGCGTCTCTGGCAACCGAACCAATATAACGAACGACCAGCTGGCTTGGGTCGCAACCCTAGATTTGTGTCGGGACTATATCTTGTGGAAGGATGAAAAATTATGAATAAATTAATCAAAATAACGTTTTTAATGAAAATATGTCAATCATTATTTGATTATGTTGGTAACCCGTTGTATAAAAGTGATAATGCCCTCGGTTTGCCAATATATCCTCCAAGCACCAGCTTCGAGGGCATTATCACTTAAATATATTACATAGCACTTTGTGACATAGGAATTATTTGAATCGAGCATTGCGGATAAGTGTTTTCCTTAACAAAAATGCTTAACGCAAGGGGGGCTCATACGGTTAATTTGCACTATATAATTTTAGAGTCAACCGCTTTAGCAGTGTGTGCCACCTGGAAGCAATGACGATAACGACACATGACAGCTATTTGCTAAGTCCATAAGGCTCTTCGACTTCTTACGATATAGGATAAACTTAAATGTTGTATAGACCTGGATGTGTGTGAAATGGATGAGGAAAACGTGGGATTTTGTCATACATGAGAACAAGTGCATTTTTTATTTTGTCTAATGCTAGTAGCCTAGTCAAGGATGCATAATGCAATATTGGCACTACACTTGAGACAGACCAACTGGAATAAAAATTAACCTTGGATTTCGAGGTTTAAAATATCCCTCTGGTGGCCAAGTTGACCTATTTTAAGAAATGCCATTGATTGATGCATAAAAAGTCTAACATCTTTGACAGGCTGATGCAGAATTTGTTACAGGAAATAATCACTGCCACCTGGTCAGGTTAGCATAGGGATATATGTGCTAGGTTATGTAATGGGAACAGCTAACGTGTAGCGTTTGATCACGTGCAACTATGTCAGCAATTTTAATTGGCTGATGCGCATTTTGAGAGAGAAATCTTAAAGTTAAAACTTTTTTAAATGTTTGCAAGTATGGTCCCATTGTATCCACGACCTGTACTCACCACCAACCGCGTATTGTTTGTTTGTGGACTGATTCTTAGAGTGTGCTCACCGGTCACGTGTGCATAGTTATCCAACAGGTGCGTCTGCTCAGTAATTAGAATCTTCTGTTGAGGGTTCATCTTTATTCGTTGAATGTTGATGTGATATTATGTCCTGAGATATTGAAATGTATTGGCCATTAATATTTAAACTATTGATAAGTGGGTACTGATTTTGGAGTGACATGTTAATTGATTAAATACCTGTATAGGGACATTTTGGATTAGCTACTACTGTTAGGAGCTGGAGCCACTATTTTACACACACATGCACACAGACACACAATCTGGCATAGTCTCACTATTTGCAGGATGCAAAGTTAAGAGTGATGTACAGTGCATTCGGAAAGTATTCAGACCCCTTGACTTTTTCCACCTTTTGTTTACATGACAGCCTTATTCTAAAATGGATGAAATAAATAAAAATCCTCATCAATCTACACACAATACCCCATAATGACAAAGCGAAAACAGGTTGTTCCGAATCTTTGCAAATGTATTAAAAATAAAAAACATAAATACCTTATTTACATAAGTATTCAGACCTTTTGCTATGAGACTCGAAATTGAGCTCAGCTGCATCCTGTTTCCATTAATCATCCTTGAGATGTTTCTACAACTTGATTGGAGTCCACCTGTGGTAAATTCAATTGATTGGACATGATTTGGAAAGGCACACATCTGTCTATATAAGGTCCCACAGTTGACAGTGCATGTCAGAGCAAAAAACAAGCCATGAGGTCAAAGGAATTGTCCGTAGAGCTCTGAGACAGGATTGTGTTGAGGCACAGATCTGGGGAAGGGTACCAAAACATTTCTGCAGCATTGAAGGTCCCCAAGAACACAGTGGCCTACATCATTCTTAAATGGAAGAAGTTTGGAACCACCAAGACTCTTCCTAGAGCTGGCCTCCTGGCCAAACTGATCAATTGGGGGAGAAGGGCCTTGGTCAGGGAGGTGACCAAGAACCCGATGCTCGCTCCAGAGTTCCTCTGTGGGGATGGGAGAACCTTCCAGAAGGACAACCATCTCTGCAGCACTCCACCAATCAGGCCTTTATGGTAGAGTGGCCAGACGGAAGCCACTCCTCAGTAAATGTCATGACAGCCCGCTTTGACTTTGCCAAAAGGCACCTAAAGACTCTCAGACCATGAGAAACAAGATTCTCTGGTCTGATGAAACCAAGATTGAACTCTTTGGCCTGAATGCCAAGCGTCACGTCTGGAGGAAACCTGTCACCATCCTTACGGTGAAGTATGGTGCTGTGGGGATGTTTTTCAGCGGCAGGGACTGGGAGACTAGTCAGGATCGAGGGAAAGATTAATGGAGCAAAGTACAGAGAGATCCTTGATGAAAACCTGCTCCAGAGCGCTCAGGACCTCAGACTGGGGCGAAGGTTCACCTTCCAACAGGACAACGACCCTAAGCACACAGCAAAGATAACGCAGGAGTGGCTTCGGGACAAGTCTCTAAATGTCCTTGAGTGGCCCAGCCAGATCCCGGACTTAAACCCGATCTAACATCTCTGGAGAGATCTGAAAATAGCTGTGCAGGAACGCTCCCCATCCAACCTGACCAAACTTGAGAGGATCTGCAGAGAATAATGGGAGAAATTTCCCAAATACCAGTGTGCCAAGCTTGTACCCAAGAAGACTCGAGGCTGTAATCACTGCCAAAGGTGCTTCAACAAAATACTGAGTAAAGGGACTGAATACTTATGTAAATGTGATATTTCAATTTTTTAGTTTTATTTCATTTACAAAAGTTTATAAAAACCTGTTTTTGCTTTGTCATTATGGGTTATTGTGTGTAGATTGATGAGGGGAAAAAACAATTTAATCAATTTTAGAATAAGGCTGTAACATAAAAAAATGTGGAAAAAGTCAAGGGGTCTGAATACTTTCCGAATGCACTGTAGGCCAGAGAATGACATGAGATTAAGAGCAAAAGGTTCTCATCACGATTATAGTTATCTCTGTCTCCCACCACTAGCCTTTCTCTCTGCTATCACTCTCATCTCTCTCTCAGACACACACACTCCAAGCTATTGTCAAAAGTCTCTCATTATTCAAACATCAGAGTTTAGCCCTCCAGCACATGCATTTCTTTTTATAACTACAACATTATTGTGAGAGCATTTCATCGTGTGCCACATTCATTTTAAACTACCTGTGTAATGTTTGTAATCTGTATAATGTGTAATGTTTGTAATCTGTATAATGTTTACATACTGTTTTACCTACTATATACATACATCACAGGAGGTTGGTGGCACCCTAATTGGGGAGGACGGGCTCATGGTAATGGCTGGAGCGGTATTGGTGGAATGGTATCAAATACATCAAACACATGGTTTCCAGGTGTTTGATGCCATTCCATTCGCTCCGTTCCAGCCATTATTATGAGCCGTCCTCCCCTCAGCAGCCTCCAGTGATGTACATACTGTATTCTAGTCATGGCTCATCCTATATAACTACTGCTGCACCTTTTCTATTCATTAACTGTCCATACTGTCTATACACACTATTTTATATATATATATAATGTATTGTGTCATTTTGGAGTTACTTTTATTGTAAATCGTTTCTAAACACTTCTACATTAATGTGGATGCTACCATGATTACAGATAGTCCTGAATGAATCGTGAATAATGATGAGTGCGAAAGTTACATACGCACAAATATCATACCCCCAAGACATGCTAACCTCTCACCGTTAGAATAACAGGGGAGGTTAGCATTTTTTAAAAATTATTATTTTTGGGGGGGGGGGGGGTATAATATTTGTGCGTCTAACTTTTTCACTCATCATTATTCACGATTCATTCAGGACTATCCTCATTGTATCATTTTAAATCCAAAGTGCTGGAGTACAGAGCCAAAACAACAAGAAATGTGTCACTGTCCCAATACTTTTGGATCTCACTGTATATACACTGAACAAAAATATAAACATGAGCTGAAATAAAAGAATCCCAACATTTTTCATACGCACAAAAAGCTTATTTCTCTCAAATTTGTTAATATCCCTGTTAGTGAGCATTTATCCTTTGCCAATATAGTCCATCCACCTGGCAGGTGTGGAATATCAAGAGGCTGATTAAACAGCATGACCATTATACAGGTGCACCTTGTGCATGGGACAATAAAAGGCCACTCTAAATTGTGCAGTTTTGTCACACAACACAATGCCACAGATGTCTCAAGTTTTGAGGGAGCGTGCATTTGGCATGCCGACTACAGGAATGTTCACCAAAGATGTTGCCAGAGAATGTAATGTTAATTTCTCTACCATAAGCCACCTCCAATGTCGTTTTAGAGAGTTTGGCAGAACGTCCAACCGACCTCACAACCGCAGACCACGTGTAACCACGCCAGCCCAGGACCTCCACATCCGGCTTCTTCTGTGGGATGTTCCGAGACCAGCTACCCGGATAGCTGATTAAACTGTGGGTTTGCACAACCGAAGAACTTTCCAATAAGTCAGTTCATCAAATGTCTGCCCTGCTAGAGCTGCCCGGTCAACTATAAGTGCTGTTATTGTGAAGTGGAAACATCTAGGAGCAAAAATAGCTCAGCCGTGAAGTGGTAGGCCACACAAGCTCACAGAACAGGACCGGCGAGTGCTGAAAAATCGTCTGTCCTCGGTTGCAACACTCACTACAGAGTTCCAAACTACCTCTGGAAGCAATGTCAGCACAATAACTGTTCGTCGGGAGCTTCATGAAATGGGTTTCCATGAACGATCAGCCGCTCACAAGCCTAAGATCACAATGCACAATGCCAAGCGTTGGGTGGAGTAGTGTAAAGCTTGCGGCCATTGGACTAAGGAGCAGTGGAAACGTGTTCTCTGGAGTGATGAATCCCGATTCACCATCTGGCTTTGGCGGATGCCAGGAGAACGCTACCTGCCCGAATGCGTAGTGCCAACTGTAAAGTTTGGTGGAGGAGGAATAATGGTTTTGGGCTCCTTAGTTCCAGTGAAGGGAAATCTTAACGCTACAGCATACAATGACATTCTAGACGATTCTGTGCTTCCAACTTCGTGGCAAAAGTTTGGGTAAGGCCTTTTTCTATATATATATATATTTTCTATAAAATATATTTTATATTTGAGTTTTTTCAAATAGCCACCCTTTGCGTTTATCACAGCTTTGCACACTCTTGGCATTCTCTCAACCAGCTTCACCTGGAATGCTTTTCCAACAGTCTTGAAGGAGTTCCCACATATGCTGACCACTTGTTGGCTGCTTTTCCTTCACTCTGCAGTCCAACTCATCCCAAACCATCTCAATTTGGTTGAGGTCGGGTGATTGTGGAGGCCAGGTCATCTGATGCAGCACTCCATCACTCTCCTTCTTGGTAAAATAGCCCTTACACAGCCTGGAGGTGTGTTGGGTCATTGTCCTGTTGAAAAACAAATGATAGTCCCACTAAGCCTAAACCAGTTGGGATGGCGTATCGCTGCAGAATGCTGTGGTAGCCATGCTGGTTAAGTGTGCCTTGAATTCTAAATAAATCACAGACAGTGTCACCAGCAAAGCACCCCCACACCATAACACCTCCTCCTCTTACAAAGACACGGCGGTTGGAACCAAAAATCTCCAATTTGGACTCCACACCAAAGGACACATTTCCACCGGTCTAATGTCCATTGCTCATGTTTCTTGGCCCAAGCAAGTCTCTTCTTCTTATTGGTGTCCTTTAGTAGTGGTTTCTTTTCAGCAATTTGACTATGAAGGCCTGATTCACACAGTCTCCTCTGAACAGTTGATGTTGAGATGTGTCTGTTACTTGAACTCTGTGAAACATTTATTTGGGCTGCAATTTCTGAGGCTGGTAACTCTAATAAACGTATCCTCTGCATCAGAGGTAACTCTGGGTCTTCCATTCCTGTGGCGGTCCTCATGAGAGACAGTTTATCATCATAGCGTATGATGTTTTTTGCGACTGCACTTGAAGAAACTTTCAAAGTTCTTGAAATGTTCCGTATTGACTGACCTTCATGTCTTAAAGTAATGATGGACTGTCATTTCTCTTTGCTTATTTGAGCTGCTCTTACCATAATATGGACTTGGTCTTTTACCAAATAGGGCTATCTTCTTTATACCTTGTCACAACACAACTGATTGGCTCAAACGCATTAAGAAGGAAATGAATTCCACTAATTAACTTTTAAGAAGGCACACCTGTTAATTGAAATGGATTCCAGGTGACTACCTCATGAAGCTGGTTGAGAGAATGCCAGCAGTGTGCAAAGCTGTCATCAAGGCAAAGGGTGGCTATTTGAAGAATCTCAAATAAAAAATATACTTTGATTTGTTTAACACTTTCTTGGTTACTATATAATTCCATATGTGTTATTTCATAGTTTTGATGTCTTCACTATTATTCTACAATGTAGAAAATAGTAAAAATAAAGAAAAACCCTTGAATGAGTAGGTGTTCTAAAACTTTTGACCGGTAGTATATATATATGCATGCCTATAGTTGCATCCCCTTTTGCCCTCAGAACAGCCACAATTCATCGGGGCATGGACTCAACAATGTGTCGAAAGCGTTCCACAGGGATGCTGGCCCATGTTGACTCCAATGCTTCCCACAGTTGTGTCAAGTTGGCTGAATGGTGGACCATTCTTGATACACGCGGGAAACTATTGAGCGTGAAAAACCCAGCAGCGTTGCAGTTCTTGACACACTCAAACTGGTGCTCCTGGCACCTACCATACCCCATTCAAAGGCATGTAAATATTTTGTCTTGCCCATTCACCCTCTGAATAGCACGCATACACAATCCATGTCTATATTGTCTCAAGGCTTAAAAAATCCTTATTTAACCTGTCTCCTCCCCTTCATCTACACTGATTGAAGTGGATTTAACAGGTGACATTAATAAGGGATCATAGCTTTCACCTGGATTCACCTGGTCAGTCTATGTCATGGCAAGAGCATGTTTTGTATACTCAGAGTGTATATACATTGCTCGTTCTGATATTTCAATTTTTTTTTCTTTATATGTTTTGGAATTATGTTTGTGTTGTTATTACTGCACTTTTGGAGCTAAAAACCTAAACATTTCGCTGCACCTGCGATAACATCTGCACGTCTGTGTACGCGACCAATACTTTGATTTGATTTGTAATATTTCATCATGTGGTCTTGTAGACCTACAGATTTACAGATAATTTCACCCCATCATCCAGTTTGCAGGCGTTTTAAATAATAAACTAACTATTAAACTGCTGGAGACACGTTGAAAAGCAAACACACTGGATAATTGAAATAGCTTCCGACAAACCCTACAATCTTTAATTAATAACACACTGTGATAACGTTAAGAAAGAGGTAAACACTAATCAACACACACAGAGTAATGAGGAGATGGACAGGTAATTCGAGGCAAACAGCAGCAGACCTGGGTTCAAATACTATTTGAAATGCTTCAAATGCTTTGAGCGTTTGCTTTAGCCTGCCTGGAGCACCAGATGGCCGGGGTTTACACTTTTCGCCAGGCAAGCTCAATCAACGAGAGCTTATGTTTTTTAAATGATTTCAAATACTATTTGAACCCAGCTCTGAACAGCAGTGGCTTCCAAGAGACCTCCCTCATTTGAGCTATGAAGTGAATTTAAGTATATGTAACATAGCAGTGGCTTGAGGTAATAGTGTGAGAGCCCCCCACTGTTTGTTTGCAAGAACACAGGAGAGGCAGGCACTCTGTGGGGAAATGGTTTTCTCTTCAGTCAACAACAACAACTGCAGAGCAGGAATACCAATGAGAAATTCATAACTAGGAATGCTGCCAAAAAAAAGAGCTCTCAAAGTGTTGTTGTCTAAATGGGTTCTGAAGTCCTCTCTCTCTCTGTGTTGTATAAAATCAGCTAGGATTAAGTGTTGAGCTATGTGGTATTCATTTTCAATAAAGAATCCTCTGTTTTTTTTACCATATATGTCTGGATGTGAAGGTTAAGTACACATTAGTCTGGGATCAAAGGGAAGATGAGGCTGTGAAGTTACTCTAAATGCTAGCTAGCTGTAAATGTGTACAGTACTTGTTGTAAGTACAGATGATAGAGTCTGGCTGATGCAGCAGGGTAGTACAAAATAAAGGACATCCAATATCAAGATCAGTATTCCAATGCATTACACTGACCATGCAAATTCCCAGTCATCTTGTAATCCACACGTTAGTTATATTGCCAAGGGGCCTAGTTGAAAAGATGATGGTGTGTATGATGAAGGTGACCCAAGCTGCAGTCAGTCTTCCCACCCTGTGGAGGGCAATGTCTCAGCAACCGGCTGTTTTCACCACCATCAGTGTAACCTTACAATCATGAATCTGTCACAATCCCTGAATTCTCTGTTATTTTAACTTCTTTGTCACGTAAACATTATGTTGTGGTGTGTTGTCTGTCACAAAGCCAGACATGTTTGGAGAGTGTTTTAACGTGGAGAACAGCAGCACTTTGCAGGTGTCTCCAGTCGAGTGAGTGAGTATGTGTTAGCTCCAGCACCAGACGAACAGCACTCAGACAGGGCTGGCAATTCAGAAGGATAAAGAGAGAGCGTGATGGAGACAGAGAGAGGGAGAGGAGGAGGAGAGGGAAAGCATGGTATGGGGTACTGAGCAGTGAGCACTCAACTGGCTGCCTCTTACTTGAGTGGAGTTTCATGGCCCCCTCTCTAAGTACCACCTCTCTCCCACCTGAGTTCACGCCTCACTTCTCACATTTTCTCTCTCTTTCTCTTTCTCTCACCTCTCTCTCTCTAGCTTGCTGTGTTTGTCCCTACCATTTCTCATGTCTCTCTTCTTCTGTTTCTTCCTCCTTCTCATTGTGTAGAGGTGTTTATCAGAGCGAGGCTAAGATAAGAACTGACCAGCATGAATGTTTTGGGTTGTTGTCAGTCCTGATGTATGCTCTCAAAATACTGTTGATGTTTCTGTCCCTGATTAACTCATTCACCATCATCTGAGCTAATCCTCCTGAACTATTGACAGGAAGAGAGGGGGAGAGAGAGACAGAGAGATTAAAGGCATGTCAAGGGGTTCTGAGCAGTGCACTCACCTCACCTGCCTGTCACTTGAGTGGACTTTCATGGGCTCCTCTCTGAGTGCCACCTCTCTCCCACTTGCCTCTCTCTCTCTCTCTCTCTCTCTCTCTCTCTCTCTCTCTCTCTCTCTCTCTCTCTCTCTCTCTCTCTCTCTCTCTCTCTCTCTCTCTCTCTCTCCTCTCCCTCTCCCTCTCCCTCTCCCTCTCTCTCCCTCTCCCTCTCTCCCTCTCCCTCTCTGAAAGCACGGTTGTTGTCCGTGCTTTCAGAATAGTATTGATGTTTCTGTCTGTTATGAACTCTCTGTCTCGCTCATCTCAGCTGCTATGGATGCGCTTCATATCAATATCCCTAACCTCAGTGAAAGTGATAGCTCCAAATTGTTCAAAAAGAGCTACTGCTATCAGTCTCTTTCTATCGGAAGTGGTTCTTTCAAATGGGCCCCCCTCGCGAGGCGGCTGCTGCTGATGATCTAGCCCTGGCAGAAGGTCAGACTAACAATTTCAGCTCAATCGGTGGAAATGTCACGATATTAACCACACAGCCTGCAAAGGTCACTGGGAGCTGTGACTCTAAAACACAAATGGGAAACACAGAGAGAGGAGAGGAGAGGAGAGGAGAGGTTGGTCTATAGGCCGTCTGCTTGAGTGCCTGTTTCCACTTCAGTCCACTTCTAAGAGCTCTCTTAAGTGTGCCATCGACATAACTTCTCCCTCCTCCACCCTCAGAGCCATATCACTCTCATAAACAACAAGGGGTGAGAGTGATAGTCGAAACTAGCCTAGTGCCATGCATAAAAGATAAGCTATGAAACAATGTGTGTGTCTGTAACATAGAGAATGATAGAGGCCCCTAGTGGCCAAAAGGCTGCATTAGCATGGGCAGCGCCATTGGAGGGCTTCCACCATTTTAATGTAGTAAACTGGGTGGGACTTCAAACGTCATTGGCTGATCCCTCCTGCTGACCCGGTTGGACATGACTCCAACCGGGTCATCATGAGGGATCAGCCAATTGTGAAGAAGAACATTTACTACTTCAAAATAGAGATTGCCTCCACTTTGGGTCTGAGAGAGAGGAGAGGGAGAGAGAGGACAGCATGGACTGGTGAGAGACGAGGTAAAGTAAACTGCAGAATGTGGGACCAAAAGCACTCACACACACACAAGGATGACTGGGTGTGTGTGCGTGTGTGTGTGTGTGCGTGTGTGAATGATAATGCAGTCCCTGCCCAGCCACAATCCCCATCTCTCAGGACCACACAGGAGGAGGGAAGGGGGGATGGAGGGAGGGAGAGAGGGAGGGATGACAGATCTCTCTCCCCTTGAGTGTCAGGGCCCTGGTCCCTGTGTGTGCAGATAACACACGCTGGGCTAATTAATTAAACCGCCGCCGCATACATCGTCCAGCACAAACATTCATAACAGTCAAAGAGGCCTTCAGTACTGTGAGAGCCGCACACACACTGCAGTTGCCTCTCAAGACATATTCACCCCACTCTCTGCATGGAGAGGTGCTGAGGTGACATTTCTCTGTTCAATCCTGTCATTTATCAATAGGACGAGCCGATATGAGCCATATTAATTCACTATCTATTTTTCACAAGGATAGCGCTTCACAGAGGTGGAATTCTCTCTCCATCCAGCCAAGAAAGCCCAGTAATGTATAGCTTCAAAGTGTGAATTAATGTTTGCGGCTACGCTTGTTATTTACCAAGGCTGCTTGTTAGCTATGCTGTGTCTGTGTGATTGGGTTGGTTCACCCTCTCCCCCTCCTCTTCCCCTCATCTAGCAGTGAATCTTTACCATTATATACCTACTGATGACTGAATTGAGATTAATCCTCACAGACCTACTGTCGGAGGCTCCAGGCTCAATTTTCCCTTTTCATTAACCAGGAAAATAAATAATCGGTTGCTTCCCATTTGTCATGTTTGGAATACTTAATCCTGTATTAGATCTTCACAGAATGAGAGAGAGAGGCAGATAAGAGGGTATGTGCGTGTGGGTGTGTGTATATGTGTGTGTGTGTGTGTGTGTGTGTGTTATCTTCTTGATGCAAAAACAGGCATAATGACCTGAAATGTTTATAACACCTTTACCTATAAGGTTTATCAAGTTCTATAGTATAGGGAGATCAAACAGTCTGGAAAACACACATGTAAATGGTCAATCGTTACAGAATGAAAAACACATTACATTGCTGCCCTGTCCTTGGATATTCAACCTGTCCTCAACAGCTCCACTATGTCCTAAAGAACACAGGGTCTCTTGCTAAGCATGGACTATGACAGCCAGGGCCCTGTCTGGACTGTACAAGACCCTTAGCGGTGACATGGCTTTATTCAAGTGCAGGAGTGGGGATCTCTGGGCCAAAAAGCCCTGAGGCTCAGTAGTGGGGAGAAGACAGTGCCTTCAGTCAAAGTCTGACTTTAGAGAGAGCCCTGTCAAGGTTGCTCCCTCTCAGGGATGTCTGTCTGTCTGCCTCTCTCCCCTGTGTAGCTTCACTCACAGAGGTAGATAGACAGGGTCCATGACATGCATCCATAACAACATGAGGTGCAGAGAGGCAGAGTTGTCTCAAAGGTGTGTGTGTGTGCGGCCGCTTGCTACTGGCTTTGCATAGTGATGTGTTATCCAAGTCCATATTCCCCTCCTGTTGCCTGACTGCCTCGATCCTTGACTTTCCTCCAGTGGGAGAGAGAGAGAGACAGAGGGCTGCCAGTCTGAGTCTCAGTGCACTAATCCATTGAGATTAGGAGTGACATAGAGGATCATTACAGTACAGCCGTACACTGACCCCAGAACAGCAGTCACACGGCAGCTCCATTATAATCCACACCAACAGGACGAAACGGTGCCAGAGATTTCACTGGCATCCATTTTCTTTTTCTTTTCACCTTCCTCCCTCTTAAATCTCTGCCTCTCCTCCAGAACTCTCATTTACAGATCTGTATCTGCCTTGTCTGTCCCGTTGCCAACTAACGGGTTCTCACTCCACTGAGTTCTGTACTGGCAGGCTCTAAGGACTCTCTCTCCCAGACCCACACACTGCTGTCTCTGTCAGGGAGCTGCGAGGGGTACAGCTGAGGTGTATGTGGGGTATGCTGGCCAGGCCAATCTAGATTGGTAGAGAGTTGGATGGAGCACTGGGATAATTCTAGTCTGCACATCTAAAGTGACCAATCTATCTAGGGAGAGATGGAGGGGGAAAGAGGGAGGTTGGACAGAGAGAAGAATTGAGTGTGTGGAAGAGAGGGAGCGAAAGAGGCAAAAAGAGAAGGGCAGAGAGAGGAAGAGAGCAGAGAGGGAGAGAGAGAGAGAGAGAGAGAGAGAGAGAGAGAGAGAGAGAGAGAGAGAGAGAGAGACACCATCAGATCTTATTGTCTGCTTGGAGGTACAAAGGCTGTTTCACTGCTGTATACTATGCAAATTGCTTTCAGGGAGTAATCCATACTGTTTACACAAGCTGCTCATACTTAACAACAAGTCATTACAGCCCGAGGGAAATTATTATGAAATGAAGCATTACACAGAAGTAAGAGTGTATTATATGCAACCACATACAGGCACATAAAGTGCATACACACAAACGCATCGATATCAACATGCCTGCCCTTGTCCCTGTAAGTGTGTGTCAGGCCTGGTGTGGGCTCTACTGCACTTACCCTCTCTCTGTGTGTGTGTGCCCACTACTGAACAGAACGCATGTTCCCCTCGCGCTCCACTGATCCATGAAACACATTGGCCACTAGCAGCCAGACTCCTGGCTAAATCAACAGATGCATTTCTCTCTCTCTCTCTCTCTCTGCAGGCGAAGCGTTTAACCTTTTCCTTCTCTGAGACGACCTATGAGAACAGAAAACTCAAACAAAAATCCATTCTCTCCACCTCTGAGGGACCTTGGGCTGTGGTGAAACCTCTTTGAATGGGTGGGTGGAGCACCGATTCATAAAGGAAGGCTGTACTGTTACATTCAAAATATTAAGCAAAGGTAGGCTATCAGTTGAGACATCTGGATCATATTCAACCAATGCCTGCTGTTTGTTTGTTTACCTGTATTTATGAGCCATGAACATTTATCTATAGCTCAACAGGTAATCTCATCGTGTATATTTGATGACGTGAAGGAGGTCATCTATTACAAGCCCTCTCAGTAAGAGGCCAATGCCCAAGCATCACCTTCCACATTCAGTCTCTCTCAGGCTGACACACAGGAAATGTTAGTAGCAAAGCAAATCAGAGCAATTTTCAAGGGATTATGTTTCAACTTCTAAAACGTCAATGGAAATTCAAATAGATTTGGCTGAGGGAGAGAAGAGCCCATGCTGCCATCTGGTGGCTGAAATAAGCAGGTAGGCCATGAAATATATGTGCTTTACTACAGTGGGGGAAAAAAGTATTTAGTCAGCCACCAATTGTGCAAGTTCTCCCACTTAAAAAGATGAGAGAGGCCTGTAATTTTCATCATAGGTACACGTCAACTATGACAGACAAATTGAGGAAAGAAAATCCAGAAAATCACATTGTAGGATTTTTAATGAATTTATTTGCAAATTATGATGGAAAATAAGTATTTGGTCAATAACAAAAGTTTCTCAATACTTTGTTATATACCCTTTGTTGGCAATGACACAGGTCAAACGTTTTCTGTAAGTCTTCACAAGGTTTTCACACACTGTTGCTGGTATTTTGGCCCATTCCTCCATGCAGATCTCCTCTAGAGCAGTGATGTTTTGGGGCTGTCGCTGGGCAACACGGACTTTCAACTCCCCTCCAAAGATTTTCTATGGGGTTGAGATCTGGAGACTGGCTAGGCCACTCCAGGACCTTGAAATGCTTCTTACGAAGCCACTCCTTCGTTGCCCGGGCGGTGTGTTTGGGATCATTGTCATGCTGAAAGACCCAGCCACGTTTCATCTTCAATGCCCTTGCTGATGGAAGGAGGTTTTCACTCAAAATCTCACGATACATGGCCCCATTCATTCTTTCCTTTACACGGATCAGTCGTCCTGGACCCTTTGCAGAAAAACAGCCCCAAAGCATGATGTTTCCACCCCCATGCTTCACAGTAGTAGGTATGGTGTTCTTTGGATGCAACTCAGCATTCTTTGTCCTCCAAACACGACGAGTTGAGTTTTTACCAAATAGTTCTATTTTGGTTTCATCTGACCATATGACATTCTCCCAATCCTCTTCTGGATCATCCAAATGCATTCTAGCAAACTTCAGACGGGCCTGGACATGTACTGGCTTAAGCAGGGGGACACGTCTGGCACTGCAGGATTTGAGTCCCTGGCGCGTAGTGTGTTACTGATGGTAGGCTTTGTTACTTTGGTCCCAGCTCTCTGCAGGTCATTCACTAGGTCCCCCCGTGTGGTTCTGGGATTTTTGCTCACCGTTCTTGTGATCATTTTGACTCCACGGGATGAGATCTTGCGTGGAGCCCCAGGTCGAGGGAGATTATCAGTGGTCTTGTATGTCTTCCATTTCCTAATAATTGCTCCCACAGTTGATTTCTTCAAACCAAGCTGCTTACCTATTACAGATTCAGTCTTCCCAGCCTGGTGCAGGTCTACAATTTTGTTTCTGGTGTCCTTTGACAACTCTTTGGTCTTGGCCATAGTGGAGTTTGGAGTGTGACTGTTTGAGGTTGTGGACAGGTGTCTTTTATACTGATAACAAGTTCAAACAGGTGCCATTAATACAGGTAACGAGTGGAGGACAGAGGAGCCTCTTAAAGAAGAAGTTACAGGTCTGTGAGAGCCAGAAATCTTGTTTGTTTGTAGGTGACCAAATACTTATTTTCCACCATAATTTGCAAATAAATTCATTAAAAATCCTACAATGTGATTTTCTGGATTGTTTTTTCTCAATTTGTCTGTCATAGTTGACGTGTACCTATGATGAAAATTACAGGCCTCTCTCATCTTTTTAAGTGGGAGAACTTGCACAATTGGTGGCTGACTAAATACTTTTTTCCCCCACTGTATGTGTGTAATCCTGAGAACAGAATATAATAGGGGAAATTATGTTACACACATCTATGACACACCCACGTGCACACGCAAATAAACACACACACTTGTAAAAACGCAAACACGGTATGACACTGAGCGTTCCTGTACGCCTCGAGGCAGTGGATGAGTGTTACATAGATTCAGCAGCATCTCCAACCGCCATTATCAAAACATACTATAACGTCTCCTATTGATTTGTGTCCCCTGTACAGCCCCAGCCATGTGACTGGCCTATCAGCATGTGATTAAAGATACATTTCACAGCCATAATAAGATATTATCACCGCCTAGAGTCAGCCACGGCTTAATCCATTTAATATTTTTCTAATTACTAAAATGCAGGCAGAGAAAAGATTACAGCAGAATGCAATATATTTTCAAATGTGGCCAGCAGACTGAAACAATTCACAGGCTGTCCCAAATAGCACCCTATATCCCTATGGGCAGTATAAAGGGAATAGGATGCCATTTGGGACACATATTTGTTCCTTTTTTAGATGTGCCCTACACACTAAAACAACACATCCTCCATCTCATTCTCAGCCCTGTGTTGCACCTGTGACAGGGTTTTCAACGAGTGTCTGACAGACAAGGATGATTTCTCAGAAATGGGATGCTGTTGTGGATTGATAAACAGTAAGACATGATCCCCTTGGTGGAAAAACAAGTGGGTATTGTGGAGCTGTAATCAGATCGATAAGGAGGGCTGTGTGAGACAAATACAACACTCCACGTACTGATCAATGGCTGTTTACACAGAACACACACACGCGCAGAAAGACACATGCGCACACGCACACACTCAATGGGATCAACAGTACACAAACACTAGTCACTTGTTGAAACTACAGGTAAGATGAGAACCACTGATAAATAATTGATTTGAAAATATTGAGCGATTGATTCAATTTGCGTAACTGGTGCTGCTGATGCACACTGGAGCAAGCAAAACTTATGTTGGTTGGGATTGTAGGCTACCACACAAATACATAAAATCAGAGTCTATAGTTGGCATAACATTTTTGCCTTGCAGAGATAAACAGATTTTTCTAAGGGTCTGACATTATAACCTGTCAAGGGTTCTTGTAAGCATGAAGTGTAAACTGGTTTACATGACAACCACTGAAACATTGTTCCTTATTTAAAGGACATCTGTTCATTTTCTCAACCACTTTCCACCAGAATAAACAACCTTGTGAAGAATTCCACTTCAGACCTTTAGCTGGAACACATCTACCCTGCAGTGGAGGACAGTCCGTTTGTTGGCTGTTGGTGAGTCTCTCATGCATGTCCTTGGTTGATGTGCCGTTTCCACGGGCAACAAGGGTCCTTATCACATGGAGAGAGGGCTGCTATGCCAGAGAGCCAGAGCTGGCTCAGATAGTTATATTCAAAATATAAAGCAGAGGTAGGCTATCAATTGGGAAATCTAGATCATATTCAATCAATGCTTCCTGTTGGTTTGTTTACATGTATTTATGAGCCATGAACATTTATCTATTGCTCAACAGGTAATCTCATCATATATATTTGATAATGTGAAGGTGGGCATCTATTACATGCCGTCTCTCTCAGGCTGACACACAGGAAATGTTAGAAGCAAGGCAAATCAGAGCACATTTCAAGGGATCATGTCTTCGATTTCTAAAACGACAATGGAAATTCAAATAGACTTGGCTGAGGGAGTGAAGAGCCCATGCTGCCATCTAGTGGCTAAATCATAAGCAGACAGTCCATGAAATACACTGAGTGTACAAAACATTAAGAACGCATTCCTAATATTTAGTTGCACTCCCCTTTTGCCCTCAGAACAGCCTCAACTTGTCGGGGCATGGACTCTACAAAGGTGTTGAAAGCCTTCCACAGGGATGCTGGCCCATGTTGACTCAATACTTCCCATAGTTGTGTCAAGTTGGCTGGATGTCCTTTGGGTGGTGGACCATTCTTTTTTAACATTTTATTTTTACCACCATTTTCTCCCCAATTTTGTGATTACGATCTTGTCTCATCGCTGCAACTCCCCAACGGTCTCGGGAGAAGCAAAGGTCGAGTCATGCGTCCTCCGAAGCATGACCCGCCAAACCGCGCTTCTTAACACCCACTCGCTTAACCCAGAAGCAAGCTGCACCAATGTGTCGGAGGAAACACGTTCAACTGACGACCGAAGTCAGCCTGCAGGCGCCCGGCCAGCCACAAGGAGTTGCTAGAGCGCGATGAGCCAAGTAAAGCCCTACCCAGCCAAACCCTCCCCTAACCTGGACGACCCTGGGCCAATTGTGCGCCACCCTATGGGATCGAACCCCAGGCTGTAGTGATGCCACTGCACTGCGATGCAGTGCCTTAGACCGCTGCACCACTGGGGAGGCTTGGTGGACCATTCTTGATACACACAGGAAACTGTTGAGCGTGAAAAACCCAGCAGCGTTGCAGTTCTTGACACAACCGGTGCTCCTGGCACCTACTACTGTACCCCGTTCAAAGGCACTTCAATCTTTTGTTTTGCCCATTCACTTTCTGAATGGTAGACATACACCATCCATGTGTCAAGGCTTAAACAGCCTTCTTTAACCTGTCTCCTCCCCTTCATCTACACTGATTTAAGTGGATTTAACAGGTGACATCAATAAGGGATCATAGCTTTCACCTGGATTCACCTGGTCAGGCTATGTCATGGAAATGTTTTGTACACTGTGTAGATCCGCTATACTGTGCGTGTAATTCTGTGAACAGAATATAATAGAGGAATATATGTTGATTGATAAACAGTAAGACATGATCCCCTTGGTGGAAAAACATCAGATCGATAAGGAGGGCTGTGTGAGACAAATACAACACTCCACATACTGATCAATGGCTGTTTACACAGAACACACACGCTCACAGAAAGACACATGCGCACACTCAATGGGATCAACAGTACACAAACAATAGTCACTTGTTGAAACTACAGGTAAGATGAGAACCACTGATAAATAATTGATTTGAAAATATTGAGCGGTTGATTCAATTTGCGTAACTGGTGCTGCTGATGCACACTGGAGCAAGCAAAACTTATGTTGGTTGGGATTGTAGGCTACCACACAAATCCATAAAATCAGAGTCTATAGTTGGCATAACTTTTTGACTCGCAGAGATAAACAAATCTTTGGATTTTTCCAAGTGTCTGACATGAAGCGTGAAGTGTAAACATGAAGTATAAACTGGCTTACATGACAACCACTGAAACTGTGTTCCTTATCAAGTGAAAGGACATCTGTTTATTTTCTCAACCACTTTCCACCAGAATAAACAACCCTGTGAAGAATTCCACTTCAGACCTTTAGCTGGAACACATATGGTGAGGAATTGGAATGATACTGTGGCAAATGGGGGTATTCATTAGTGCACACTGTAGCAAACCGTAGTAAAGCGTTTCGAAACAAAAACACGTTTCTATTGGCGAATGAAGGTAGGTCCCACCCTGTTTCGTCCCGTTTACTTCCATTTGGTTCCTAGTGAATACACCCCTGTTCTCACAGAGAGGCTGTGGTGTCCAGTGGAGGACAGTCTATTTGTTGGCTCCCATGCACGTCCTTGGTTGATGTGCTGTTTCCACTGGCAACAAGGTCCTTATGACATGGAGAGGGCTGCTATGCCATAGAGCCAGAGCGGGCTCAGATAGGAGGCTTTAAATAGCCGTCTGTAGATTACTTCTCTGCTCTGGCTGGCCAAGACATGGGTTAACTGCCTAGGGCGATGTGAGCACCCTCCAAACAAATAGCCCCCCCCTGTCTGGCCTAAATAACTCCCTGAAATAACCCTGACTTACACACCTCTAGCCCTCTCATTCATGCCCAGTTAGGGCCAGAATGGTACACACATTTCAGTAGCCTAATGGTCTGTTTAGCAGAACGGGCTGAATGTGTTTTTCTTTCTTTATGGCCTGTTGACATGGTCAGATTCTGATTAGATAATATTATCATATTATGAGTCCTATAGCTGACTTTAAAAAAAATGTTTTACACTTGCTTCAGTAAGTAGGGACAAGACATTGCTGTGAAGGCCTAGATCATAGTTCTTCTGACCCTAACTACAATTATATTTGACTCTGACATTGGCTTAGTTTCAATTTCCTTCCTAAAGCTATTTTTAAAACAAGCGTTTTAGTCATTTCCATGAATTGCATTGAGTCCCTTCCACTCACCACACTGCAGCCATAGCGATTAATTAATGGTTATAAAACCCAGAGGGTGGACCATTAGTAGATCCTTACCATGAATTAGCATCTCTTTCTCAGTTCCCCCTAAAAGGCTGTTATGTTGTTTGAAGGTTATTTTTGTGTTCAGGATGACAAAAGTTTATAATGAAATCCTATTTTGACGGTGAATCTAAACTTGGAGCTGAACCATCATCTTCCTTTGAAGTCGTTATCAATCTAATCTCACACAAGCCCTTCTCTTCAACCCTCACACTGAAAAACAGCCTACTCATCAAGAAATGATGACGCCAGAAAGATGGCTTACTGTTAACACATGAATAGGTCCTATGAATAGCAGGAAACATCTCTACAAACAGAAAATAATTATTCCAAGGTGGTTACAGAAGGGTGAGAGTGATTTACTGAGAGTTTACAGTTCTGATGTGAGTTGGGATTGGAGGAGACGGCCGTGCAGTCTCAATCACCATGCTCATTAGTCAGAGCACATTATAGAACTATTGAAAATACTTGGGAGCTATTTATAACCTATCATTCAACACCACTTCACAGACTTTCGTTGTTTACGAAAGAGATTCTGTTTTTCTTCACATATCCTTCTTGTCCACTGAATGAATAGATTATAAAAATGCACTATAAAACTAACTATAAAAATGCACTTGTGGGCAGAGAGAACAGGAATCCATATTTTGAGGGGGATGACTGAATTATTGGCACTTCATTCTTGGGATTTGGTTGAATGCTCCAGTGATAATGCTCCAGTTTTGTTATGTTTACAGCAGCATTTACATACCAAACCTTTCCTGAGAGAAATCAATGCTGACATGCTGATGACGATAGCATAGCCGTGCCTTTCTTCACATACAGTGAGAGGAGGCTACATCTCGACTCCAGGGGGTGCTATAGCCTATGCGTCAGGTGGTCTGCTGTTGAGTCCACAGCCACTGTTCAAGCCCGTCTAAAACTGTCAAACTGTACTGTAGAACAACCAGTGTGAAAGTGCCAATCTATTTCAATCCATCTCAAACCCTGATTTCAGGCTAAATACTTAGCAATCATTGCACCTCGTTACCAGACTCAGAACAGTATGATTACTGTAGTTTTACCTTGGAAAGGACCCAAACACTATTATGTGATGTGGAGGAGCAGCAGCCTAAGCGCTAGACACCCTGAGCACTCAGTGAAGGGTTTACAGTATCACCCCAGTCCTCTCTCTCTTTCACTCTCTCAGACCACAGTCTACCTCTGCTCAGTTCTACAGACACAGCCTGGTCTCATAGACTAGACGTAACATAGTAGGCTCTGTCAAGGCCGGCCACAACCGGGAGACCCATGGGGCGGCGCACAATTGGCCCAGCGTCGGGGCGGGAATGGCCGGCAGGGATGTAGCTCAGTTGGTAGAGCATGGCGTTTGCAACGCCAGGGTTGTGGGTTCGATTCCCACGAGGGTATGAAAAAATAAAAATAAATAATGTATGCACTCACTAACTGTAAGTCGCTCTGGATAAGAGCGTCTGCTAAATGACTAAAATGTAAATGTAAAACCGGATCACTCAAATTAGTTTGATATGTTACATTTGGCATGATTACATAAGACAGAAGGTTGCAACACCCTAGAGTCAATTTGACGCACTGTCGCGTCAATCTAAGTTACATAACAAAAAAATCCCCATCAAAATCAGTCAGTTTAAGCTAGAGATATCTGTTTCTTTGCATTGGATGCATCTCAATCCACCTCATCCGCCAGTGTCGCACTTCCGCATCTGCATTGAAAGGTGGCAGAGCTAGAGCGGTGTTTTTCAGACAATGAGAGATCTTGAAAATTGGTCTTCTCACGTAAATGTCTGCAGCATCTGAACTGTTTCACCTACAAAGTATTATGACCACTCTATGGAAAGGGGAGATTATCACAAGGTGCTCTACGACCCCCACAAGTGTCAAGGGACTCGCCTGAAAGTAATCAGTACCGGTTTTAAAAAACTAATGGAAGTATGAAGGTAGTTTTGTGCCTACCCAGAAAAAGGTGTGTTTTGGGTCATTGTCCTGTTGAAAAACAAATGATAGTCCCACTAAGCATAAACAAGATGGGATTGCGTATATCGCTGCAGAATGCTATGGTAGCCATGCTGGTTAAGTGTGCCTTGAATTCTAAATAAATCACTTACAGTGTCAACAGCAAAGCACCCCCACACCATCACACCTCCATTCTTCACAGTGGGAACCAAACATGCGGAGATCATCCATTCACCTACTCTGCGTCTCACAAAGACACGGCGGTTAGAACCAAAAATCTCAAATTTGGACTCATCAGACCAAAGGACAGATTTCCACCAGTCTAATGTCCATTGCTCGTGTTTCTTGACCCATGCAAGTCTCTTCTTCTTATTGGTGTCCTTTAGTAGTGGTTTCTTTGCAGCAATTCGACCATAAAGTCCTGATTCATGCAGTCTCCTCTGAACAGTTGATGTTGAGATGTGTCTGTTACTTGAACTCTGTGAAGCATTTATTTGGGCTGCAATTTCTGAGGCTGGTAACTCTAATTAACTTATCCTCTGCAGCAGAGGTAACTCTGGGTCTTCCTTTCTTGTGGCGGTCCTCATGAGAGCCAGTTTCATCATATCGCTTGATGGTACAGTGGGGAAAAAAAGTATTTAGTCAGCCATCAATTGTGCAAGTTCTCCCACTTAAAAATATGAGAGAGGCCTGTAATTTTCATCATAGGTACACGTCAACTATGACAGACAAAATGAGGAAAAAAAATCCATAAAATCACATTGTGGGATTTTTTATGAATTTATTTGCAAATTATGGTGGAAAATAAGTATTTGGTCAATAACAAAAGTGTCTCAATACTTTGTTATATACCCTTTGTTGGCAATGACACAGGTCAAATGTTTTCTGTAAGTCTTCACAAGGTTTTCACACACTGTTGCTGGTATTTTGGCCCATTCCTCCATGCAGATCTCCTCTAGAGCAGTGATGTTTTGGGGCTGTCGCTGGGCAACACAGACTTTCAACTCCCTCCAAAGATTTTCTATGGGGTTGAGATCTGGAGACTGGCTAGGCCACTCCAGGACCTTGAAATGCTTCTTACGAAGCCACTCCTTCGTTGCCCGAGTGGTGTGTTTGGGATCATTGTCATGCTGAAAGACCCAGCCACGTTTCATCTACAATGCCCTTGCTGATGGAAGGAGGTTTTCACTCAAAATCTCACGATACATGGCCCCATTCATTCTTTCCTTTACACAGATCAGTCGTCCTGGTCCCTTTGCAGAAAACAGCCCCAAAGCATGATGTTTCCACCCCCATGCTTCACAGTAGGTATGGTGTTCTTTGGATGCAACTCAGCATTCTTTGTCCTCCAAACACGATGAGTTGAGTTTTTACCCAAAAGTTATATTTTGGTTTCATCTGACCATATGACATTCTCCCAATCCTCTTCTGGATCAACCAAATGCACTCAAGCAAACTTCAGACGGGCCTGGACATGTACTGGCTTAAGCAGGGGGACACGTCTGGCACTGCAGGATTTGAGTCCCTGGCGGCGTAGTGTTTTACTGATGGTAGGCTTTGTTACTTTGGTCCCAGCTCTCTGCAGGTCATTCACTAGGTCCCCCCGTGTGGTTCTGGGATTTTTGCTCACTGTTCTTGTGATCATTTTGACCCCACGGGGTGAGATCTTGCGTGGAGCCCCAGATCGAGGGAGATTATCAGTGGTCTTGTATGTCTTCCATTTCCTAATAATTGCTCCCACAGTTGATTTCTTCAAACCAAGCTGCTTACCTATTGCAGATTCAGTCTTCCCAGCCTGGTGCAGGTCTACAATTTTGTTTCTGGTGTCCTTTGACAGCTCTTTGGTCTTGGCCATAGTGGAGTTTGGAGTGTGACTGTTTGAGGTTGTGGACAGGTGTCTTTTATACTGATAACAAGTTCAAACAGGTGCCATTAATACAGGTAACGAGTGGAGGACAGAGGAGCCTCTTAAAGAAGAAGTTACAGGTCTGTAAGAGCCAGAAATCTTGCTTGTTTGTAGGTGACCAAATACTTATTTTCCACCATAATTTGCTAATAAATTCATTAAAAATCCTACAATGTGATTTTCTGGAAAATAAATTCTCAATTTGTCTGTCATAGTTGACGTGTACCTATGATGAAAATTACAGGCCTCTCTCATCTTTTTAAGTGGGAGAACTTGCACAATTGGTGGCTGACTAAATACTTTTTTCCCCCACTGTATTTGCGACTGCACTTGAAAAAACGTTCAAAGTTCTTGAAATGTTCAGGATTGACTGTCTTAAAGTAATGATGGACTGTCGCTTCTCTTTGCTTATTTGAGCTGTTCTTACCATAATATGGACTTGGTCTTTTACGAAATAGTGCTATCTTCTGTATACCAACCCTACCTTGTCACAACACAGCTGATTGGCTCAAACGCATTAAGAAGGAAACAAATTCCACAAATTAACTTTTAACAAGGCACACCTGTAAATTGAAATGCATTCCAGGTGACTACCTCATGAAACTGGTTGAGAGAATGCCAAGAGTGGGCAAAGCTGTCATCAAGGCAAAGGGTGGCTACTTTGAAGAATCACAAATATAAAATATATTTTCATTTTTTGAACACTTTTTTGGTTACTACATTATTCTATATGTGTTATTTCATAGTTTTGATGTCTTCACTATTATTCTACAATGTAGAAACTAGTAAAAATAAAGAAAAACCCTGGAATGAGTAGGTGTGCCCAACTTTTGACTGGTACTGTATATGTAAAATAGAATATATAGATAAATATTTGTAGAGATTTAGGACAGACACTTCAAAACCTTTGATTGTTTTGATGCCTGAAGGGGGTCCTAAAATTCTAAATCAAATAGCTAAATGATCCATAGTATGACCATCTTAAAACAATTCCATATTTCAGCTTAGTGCGTAGGGGTTGGTAATGTTATCTAGTTGCGCCGTGATTGGCTCAGTGTTCTGTCACTCATGGGGACACTACGTCACTGCGAAATCTAAGGGTAGAGCTCGATAATTCAAGCCCCTTGGGTGCTGCCATAGAGTTACATTAGAAGTGCCCATCCAAGATGGCTCAAGGTCATTGGCCACAGATAAAATTACATCAAATCATAATAATAATAATATGCCATTTAGCAGACGCTTTTATCCAAAGCGACTTACAGTCATCATGTTATATCTACAGTCTCTTTGATTGGACTGATCATGTCAACATCATACTTTCAGAATCTTAGCCAGCAGTCATCATCATGAATCAAGTCGACAATCTACTGGCAAATCCTTTTTAATCCTTGTCATATGAAGAGAAATAATGAAGATAAATTATAGATAAAACGTATCAGTGCTCATCGGCCATTGGACATAAACATTACACAACAAGTTGGAAATCGCAAATTCAATAATGAGTGGTTTGGAAGGAATCAGTGGCTATCTGCAATCATTGCAAAGCAATCACTAGCCTGCTATTCAGTGGAGTTCGTGTGTGGTCTCAATTCTCAGTTTAAGGGTCTCTTTTCCAAGCTTAAAATGACACACATTCAACGTTGGCCATGCTGTCAATCCAGCATGATTTCTGCCGCGCTCAAAACAACTGTTAACCCAGAACTGGGAAATCTGACTTCAGTGAGTTCAAGACAACTGGGAACTCAGGAAAAAAAACGAGCTCCGACTGGGAAAATAAGTTTTGAACGGTCATCCAACTCGGAATTGTGAGTCGGGAACTCGGGTCTCTTTCTAGAGCTATGACCTGAAGATCACTGACGTCATCATGATTCAACCTTCTTTTTTCTGAGTTCCCAGTTGTCTTGAAAACACCATAAATCCATGGAATGCCAGACTTTGATGACAACGTTTGATGACGTAGGACCGCCATGCCACCTTCCTGTTCAAGTGAGCACAGCACAACAAGGTGAGTCCAAAAATGTATTGTATGCTGCTGCATAAATGACGTAATATGCCAGCGAGATATGTATACTGTAGCTAAGAAAGTAATACTAAGTGTATGTTGTGTAGTAAGCAGGTTGACAGACAACACTTTCCGGAATAACCACCAAAAAGGCCCATAAACAATCATGCAATGCCATGAATAATTAAAGTAAATTGCTACAGACATTAAAATAGATGTGGGAGCTAAACAGAGAGGTTGATAATTACTGGCTCTGTGTTACGTAACGGTAGCCTATTGATATTTTGTTTTGCCTTGGGATTTTCCTTTTATGTAATTAGGCATCAGGTTCCAGTGGCTCTAAATGGCCAATTATCTTCTGAAATATAGATGGGATCCTCTCTGGCTCCATGCATCCATGAGGTCCTTTATCTATTCTTGATGTATAGACCAACATGGAGAGGATGAATATGAATTAAGGAACTACGGGTTGGAACATATCTGGCTGCATTAGCAATGCCATTATCATCCTTTACTGTATTGGATGTTTTGAATCATTTACTACATTTGTAAAGCGCTTTTCATTCAAAACCATAATCTCAAATTGCATAACATTTAACATGTTAACCAAACAGAAGCAAAATGGACAGGGTAACCAACACAAATAAGACAGCTGACACTACAAGGGACTAGGACACCAAGGAGCACAACTATCAACAGAAAGCCTTACTAAAGAGAAAGGTCTTTATGCTCATTTTAAAGGAGCCTTCAGGTAGTAGTATTTATTAGGATTCCCAATTAGCTGCTGCCGGAGGCAGTGCCTATTCTTCCTGGGGTCCAAACAGGAAACAGGAAACAAAACACAATATAAAATACATAGTACTACATTTACATTACAGTTTAGTCATTTAGCAGACGCTCCCATCCAGAGTGACACACAGCTAGTGCATTCATCTCAAGATAGCCAGGCGAGACAACCACATATCACAGTCGTATCACAACCACGTATCACATACAGTATCACTACATAATAAAAATGGGGTGACAGAGAGTTCCATGTAGTCATGGCTATAATAAATACTGTGAATTTCCCAGCCTCTGTTCTGGACCTGGGGACTATAAAGAGACCTCTGGTTGCATGTCTTGTGTGGTACCAATGAGTGCCTGAACTGTGTGCCAACTGCTTGAACAGACAGTTCGGTACCACCAACACCTCGCACAAAGGCCAATAGTGATGCAGTCAATTTCTCCTCAACTTTGAGCCAGGAGAGATTGACATGCATGTTATTGACATTCACCCTCCGGGTACATCTAAGTGCAATACGTGCTGCTCTGTTTTGGACAAACTGCAATGTACCTACAGTGCATTCGGAAAGTATTCAGACCAGTTGACATTTTCCACATTTTGTTGCGTTACAGCCTTATTCTACACATAATACCCCATAATGACAAAGCAAAAACAGTTTTTTAGAAATGTTTGCAAATGTATTAAACTGAAAAAAACTGAAAAACCTTGTTTACATAAGTATTCAGACCCTTTGCTATGAGACTCGAAATTGAGCTCAGGTGCATCCTGTTTCCATTGATCATCCTTGAGATGTTTCTACAACTTGATTGGAGTCCATCTGTGGTAAATTCAATTGATTGGACATGATTTGGAAAGGCACACACTTGTCTATATAAGGTCCCACAGTTGACAGTGCATGTCAGAGCAAAATCCAAGCCATGAGGTCGAAGGAATTGTCCGTAGAGCTCCAAGACAGGATTGTGTCGAGGCACAGATCTGGGGAAGGGTGCCAAAGAAATTCTGCAGCATTGAAGGTCCCCAAGAACACAGTGCCCTCCATCATTCTTAAATGGAAGAAGTTTGGAACCACCAAGACTCTTCCTAGAGCTGGCTGCCCGGCCAAACTGAGCAAATGGGGGAGAAGGGCCTTGGTCAGGGAGGTGACCAAGAACCTGATGGTTACTCTGACAGAGCTCTAGAGTTCCTCTGTGGAGATGGGAGAACCTTCCAGAAGGACAACCATCGCTGCAGCACTCCACCAATCAGTCCTTTATGGTAGAGAGGCCAGACGGAAGCCACTTCTCAGTAAAAGGCACAACAGCCTGCTTGGAGTTTGCCAAAAGGCACCTAAAGGACTCTCAGACCATGAGAAACAAGACTCTCTGGTCTGATGAAACCGAGATTGAACTCTTTGGCCTGAATGCCAAGCGTCACGTCTAGAGGAAACCTGGCACCATCCCTACGGTGAAGCATGGTGGTGGCAGCATCATGCAGTGGGGATGTTTTTCAGCGGCAGGGACTGGGAGACTAGTCAGGATCGAGGGAAAGATGAACAGAGCAAAGTACAGAGAGATCCTTGATGAAAACCTGCTACAGAGTGCTCAGGACCTCAGACTGGGTTCACCTTCCAACAGGACAATGACCCTAAGCACACAGCCAAGACAACGCAGGAGTCTCTGAATGTCCTTGAGTGGCCCAGCCAGAGCCCAGACTTGAACCCGATCTAACATCTTTGGAGAGACCTGAAAATAGCTGTGCAGCGACGCTCCACATCCAACCTGACAGAGCTTGAGAGGATCTGCAGAGAAACTCCCCAAATACAAGTGTGCCAAGCTTGTAGCGTCCTACCCAAGAAGACTCAAGGCTGTAATCACTGTCAAAAAGTGCTTCAACAAAGTACTGAGTAAAGGGTCTGAATACTTATGTAAATATGATATCAGTTGTTTTTTTTTATACATTTGCTTAAATTTATAAAAACCTGTTTATGCTTTGTCATTATGGGGTATTGTGTGTGTATATTGATGAGGAACAAAAACGATTTAATCAATTTTAGAATAAGGCTGTAACGTAACAAAATGTGGAAAAAGTAAAGGGGTCTGAACTTAAGTGGGCAGTAGCCCAGTGTTAGATTAATTTAGATTTTAAGAATAATGACTAAAGAATTTCACCCCAAACACAGTATAAATGTTAGAATTATCATGTAGTGTCAACCCACTAACAGAGGGGGCGTTACTAACCATTCAAGGGGGAAGGCGGGAACTGTTTAAGAAAGGTGGGAGGAGCATAGTGTCTTTGTTTGTCAAGGAGTATAAAAACAGGATATTTGTGTTTTTGAGCAGAGCTCTCCTTAAATAAAATGTACTGATAATTACTTGTGGATTGTGGACCTTGAATCATTGATGATTAAAACCAGCTTTACAACCTCTGGTAATGATTCAAGCTTAGGTCGAATTAGAGATAGAAATTCACATGACAGATTGGTCCTTCTGAGCGGAGCTTAATACATCTTTATTGTTCTAGAGACACCGAAATCCATGCACGGGCGGGTGATAGCATCCGTTAGAGAGTCCTGGCCTTCCACGTTAAGGTTAATAAACAGGCCGGTGATTACTCTTTATGAACGATAAAGACGTTAACAAGTTTGAAAAAGCATTTTAATCCAGACTGCGAGGAAAAGGTCAGTAATTTTTATTCATGGTTTTTGGTAAAATGAGTTGAACTTAGTTACCAAAGTCAAAGAAGGTAATAATCCTAGAGGTAAATAGCTATTACAAAAAAAAACTAGTCCGAAATGACATGGTAGTGAATTGCAATCACAAATGTAAACTAAGTTAATATTGTCATTGTACGAATTGCAATGTTCAGTATAAACAGGGAAATAATTATCATCGTATGAGAGGGATATGTCGGGAGTTCTATATGCGACTGGGCATTTGCTAGAACTGTGCAAACAAGTTTAACAGATGATAAGGTCGTGTGTGTGTGAGACTTTATCCCTCAGGAGACGTGATTATTATTTCAGGGGTGGGGGAAAAAATAAGTCGCGTGAGGAAAATTGGTTAACTTACTCTTTTCATGAAACCGGAGTTTTAAATAGAAACTCTGGGTTAGGGGTTAAATAATTTTAAAGGGTTAATTACAAAAGCAAGAGGCGCACTAAGAGATTGGCTCCTACGGAAATAATTCGGGAGTGAATTATTTAAAAAACAAGTCCAAGAATTAACGGGAGATGAAAGATATATGTTAGGGAGGGATCGGATAAATATGTTTTATGGGTCCATTTGGGAGAAGAGGTATGAATTTATTGGGCATCTCGAAGTAAAAAAGTTAGTAGGCAGATGCATATAAAATTTGATGAAAAAAAAGCGAAAGGAGGGGCTGAAGACAGGGAGTGTGTTTTTTTAAGCGCGAAAATGCTTTAACGGGGACAAAGGAATATTTAACTATCGTGACTTCAGGGGATAAAAAGGAGGATGACAGTCAATATTTTTGGTTCGAACAAATGTTTGACAAAATGATTAGTGTCAATTAAGAATTGGCTAAAAACACCACAAAGCGATTATTTGAGAGGTACCTATAAAGTCCAACGATGTGGTCCTCTGTAGCTCAGCTGGTAGAGCACGGCGCTTGTAACGCCAAGGTAGTGGGTTCGATCCCCGGGACCACCCATAATAAAAAATGTATGCACGCATGACTGTAAGTCGCTTTGGATGAAGCGTCTGCTAGATGGCATATTATTATGCGTGTGTCTGGACTTTCGCACTCAAACGTAGACGTACGTAATGGGTGGGAATGTGGAGAATATTTGCGTTTTTGGTCAGTTGGCAGACGCTCTAATCCGGAGCGACTTGAAGAGCCAATAGAGGTTTGCATGGAACTATTCTGTCGTGTTGGGCATTTGAATGGCAGAAGGTGAAATATGTGTGTATGAGGAAATTCAACGGCGGGTATGAATGATAACCGGATACTACTTAGTATTTGGTTGGTTAAATGCTAAATAAAAGATTTGAGGCGTGGTTATGGGGTAACTAGGAAGACGCACTTATTCAAAAAGGAATGGGTGGAGAGAGAGAGTTTTTTTACGTGTATTAAAAGTTGCATTAGATAGCTTTAGTAATATTCTAGATATGTCTATGAAAATATGTTATAAGTACTAATGACATTATTTCCTAAGAAGGAAAATTGTAGGGAAGTTTCCCGCGCCTCCCCCATAATGTAGGAAGGAGCAGGAGAGGGGGGGGAGTGAGAGACAGGACATTGTTCAAATGGTAGGAATGTCATTAAGTGTATGCTGATAAATAATATCAAGCATTTGTTTTATTGATTGGGGCCGAATCAGAGAAAACTGTTAAATATATTGAATAGCGAACTGAAAATGAAAGGCATGGAATACAAATAATTGGAAAATTTTAAAACGATAATTTATTTTCGTTACAAGGAAGCAAGTGTTTTTGTTTGTTTTTTGTTTTTAGTCATTTTGCAGACGCTCTTATCCAGAGCGACTTACAGTTAGTAAATACACATTTTTTTTATACTGGCCCCCCGTGGGAATCGAACCCACAACCCTGGCATTGCAAACGCCATGCTCTATCAACTGAGCTACATCCCTGCCGGCCATTCCCTCTCCTACCCTGGACGACGCTGGGCCAATTGTGCGCCGCCCATGAGTCTCCCGGTCGCGGCCGGCTGCGACAGAGCCTGGATTCGAACCAGGATCTCTAGTGGCACAGTTAGCACTGCGATGCAGTGCCTTAGACCACTGCGCCACTCAGGAGTACAAGTGGCATTGGCTGTTGTGCTGGGGGAATAGCGCCAGCCTGTGGTGGGTTCTGGATTTGTTATAAATAACTTTATATTTTAAACTAAAATGAATAGACTACAATTGGAACATCAGAAAAAGGACAATATAATCCGTAATAGTTATTATAATTATTATTGATAGTTATTGCAGTTATTATTATCCTGAGTGGCGCAGTGGTCTAAGGCACTGCATCGCAGGGCTAACTGTGCCACTAGAGATCCTGGTTCGGATCCAGGCTCTGTCGCAGCCGGCAGCGACCGGGAGACTCATGGGCGGCGCACAATTGGCCCAGCGTCGTCCAGGGTAGGGGGGGAAATGGCCGGCAAGGATGGAGCTCAGTTGATAGAGCATGGTGTTTGCAACGCCAGGGTTATGGGTTCGATTCCCACGGGGGGAGGCCAGTAAAAAAAAATTAAGATTAAAATAATAAAAATGTATTCACTAGGTTGCTCTGGATAGGAGCGTCTGCTGGGTGACTAGAATGTAAATGTATTATCATTGATTCAGTAATGATAGGAGGGAAGTAGCGATAAAACTGTTTAGGTTTGAAAAACAAGCAGGCTGAGAGAGATTTTACTCAGGGGTGGATCAAATAATTGATAATGGATCATTTGAATGAGATCACATGTAGCAGATTTAGAGTAATCAATTAAATAATCATTGTATACTCGAGGAATTTTGAGGGATTTTATGAAGTTAGGCAGTATTTAGGTCATAAGAGGAGCTACCAAATTAAGTTGAGCCTAACTATCTTTGATTGTTATTTTTCAATTGGGTTTTTCAAATAAAATAAAAACACACCCAGCATGATGTTTATAAAGGGTTGTTATGTTGAATTTAGGGAATGTTCAACAGTTCATAGGTGGTGTTTACTATGCTGTGGGATGGAACGGTTTATTGGGTGATATTTGAAACTAAATTCATGGAATAAGCTGCAGTAATCAGAAGAATGTACAATCTAAGGCGAGACAACTATTGCCTAGATCATTGATTTAGCAATAGGGTCAGGTAGATAAGGACTAGGAAAAAAAGAAGAAAACAATTAAATGAAGAATGATGAGCTTTTTGGTAAGGATAGACTTCTGTAAAGCTAAGGTCGTCATTATGTACTGCATACGGGTAAATCAAGTGATCTTACCTATGGGAAGGCAATGGCAGCCCATGGTAAAATCATTTGGAACTCTGAGGAGGAAGAACAGGTTATGTTGTTGCTCTCTTCCCAAACAGTCTTAGCTTTTCATAAATATATCAGGGATGTTACCCAAATGGTGGAGAGTGAAGAGGGATGACATTGGTCGTGGTTTAAAGATGATGTTTTTTTTTTTGGTGGGCTATTAGAGATAACTGGGTTAATCACGAACATAGAGGTTTTTATTCTTTGTTGCTAGGCAGAATACTTAAGTGACCTAAAAAATGGACTTGTCATGTCCAACAATCAGTCTTCAGGTCAAGCCCGGGAGAGCCGGGGTAGAACAGAGGTTGAACTAAACATAAGTGTTTTTACAAGATAAGAGATAGTTTATTGGATTACTAATTGATTCTGAACTGAATGAAAGTCGAATTTAGCCGCCATAAAGACAAAGGAAGTGGGAGGAGCAATAAAGAAGCAAAAAAGAATCTCAAAAATGAAAGGCATGGCAATTGGTTGATAAATAACCTAAGGGAATGTTTAGGAAGGTGGAAAAAATTTACACATAAGCAGAACTGTGTCAAGAGGGGGGAAGAGGCTAATTGTATTAGATAATATACGAAGGAGAGGACAAAATACTTTTAAAAAAAAAACATTTTTTAGATAGTCTAAAAAGAGAATGCAGTCAGAAATTGTTACATTAATCTGAACATGTGTGAAGATAGTTTATTAACCACACCCGTATGTCAGAGGTTTTGTGCCCCACAGGTGAACTAAAGGAGAAGGTGACCCACTATCTAACCAGGTGACTGGTGAGCATCCAGTCACTAGAAGGAAAACTGGAAGCAGGCCTGTTGAGAAGGGCCCTATCAGGTTATGTTGGTAACCACCTTTGCCATTAGAATAGCAGAGAGAGGAACCTGGGTCCATGTTACCCACTGCAAGAAGGTAGGACCACATACAAGCACCGCTTAGCACACGCAGAGTTGACGAGCGGAACTGCGCCACAGGGTGCGGGGGTCACCTATGTCAACGAAGATCTCCTACCCAGACCTATCATCACTGTAGTGTGTTCCTAGGGTGTGAGTATGGGGTGGTACCGAGCAGAAGGACTCAAGACAGGAGAGGGTTGGGGGTTTTGGGAATATGGGTGACCCTGAGCTGCATCATAGTCTCGGCAATAGTCGTGGTAGGTCAAAATCCACCACCACCTCGCACCAATTACGCTATGGCCTTACCATTATTAAGAAATAAAGGGAAAGCGACCCGACATACTGACCATCAAGGGCGAGTGATCTACAAAATAGGAGTCAGAGAAGGGGTGGGGAGTAAGATTCAAAATTATGATTAGGGATCTTATCAGAGCGGATAAGCAAGCAACATGGGATTATAAGATCCCGTTGTATTTATGTTCAGCCCCCTCAGCGGATTGTTCCTGGGCTCAGGTATTTAGACATACTGGGGGAAGGAGATATGAGACGGGGGGGCTGGACGTCAAGATGGAGGATAAGAAGGTATAACGACATCCCCACGGAAATGGTAGTAACAATAGTAAAAGTCACTAAAGAGGACATGAGAAGAACTTACTGGGCTTGCGCGGACGTATACGGACGGCATACTTGTCTAAGATTATATTTGATGAAGTCAAAAGATATAGAGGGAGCAGGTACTGTCATTAATCCACTAACAGCAATAGACTGAGTAAATCAGTCAAGGGATGACGGAGTCAATTTGACTAACCCGTCCACTATGAAATATTTTCTCCTCCAAGAATGGAACAATGGGGAAGTGGAGGGGGTCCCTGATGAGAATCTCTGGTTAAAGTGGATGAAATACACCGCTAGGGCCTTGGGGGAGACCAATTGTTATGCATGCTCCATTGGGCGACCAACAATGTTGATCGCCCCAATGCCAAAGGCAATGTTTCCCTGTGTATTAGACCTGGGGTCCAATCAAAAAGAGCCCAATTGCACAGGGATTGGGCTGGCAAAATTGACATACTCGGCCAGCCCACCTAGATTCACTTTAACTCCTGGCGAATACCAGTGTTACAGACATAGAAATGGCACCCGTAACTTGGGTGATTTTGATGGCTGTAAGGAGATAATTAATGTGACTGATTTAGATAAGGAAGGAAGGGAAAAAAATTAGGAACCTAACCATCCCTTTGACTGATGTGTGGTGGGCATGCACTAAAAAAAGGGAGCATTCGGCAGACATTACCAGAGGGATGGGTGGGTACTTGTGCACCAGTATTGTTGGTCCAACCTGTAAGAATTGGTCATCAAAGACCAGTGACAGGAAGAATAATTAGGAGAAAAATAAATATATCAGGAAGGAAATAGCCCAATTTGGATAGATGGTATAGGCATCCCCAGGGGTGTTCCAGACGAATACAAAGCTATAAATCAAATATGGGAGAGTTTTACTACAACATTTTTCTGGTGGGGGACAAACAAAAATATGGATTGGATAAATTATATCTATTACAACCAACAGCGATTTATTGACAAGACTAGTGATGCAGTAAAGGGGATCTCTGAGCGATTATCCGCCATCCCGCTCATAACTTAGTAGAGGTTGGTTCTAGATCAGGCAGAAAGGGCCGGTGTCTATAGAAAGATAAGCCATTGTTGCATATTTATCCCTAACAACACCACACCGGATGGGACAGTCACCAGAGCTCTTACAGAATTAACTGCACTAAGTGAAGGATGAACTGAACTCAGAAGTTAGTACATTGTGGATAGGGTGGTTTGATTAAATATTTGGTAAATGGAAAACCCTAGCAGCCACCATCTTAGGAGCGATCAGTGTTTGTATGGGTATTCTTGTATTATGTGGTTGTTGTCTTGTTCCCTGTGTCCGAGGATTGGTGAGTCAGGAGAGATGGACTGACTCCGGACTCTGACCAGGGGAATGTGAAAAACAATCCTCCAGGCTTGGTGGATGACGAGGATTTGGACCCTGAAAGACCGCAATTGGATGAAATGTTTATTAGTTCTGATGTGATCTCTGAGATTAATCATGCTTGTAAAATACATTTATCCTGAATGTGGGAATATTTAGTCAAAGGGGTGGATTGTTAGATTAATTTGGATTTTAAGAATAATGACTAAAGAATTTCACCCCAAACACAGTATAAATGTTAGAATTATCATGTAGTGTCAACCCACTAACAGAGGGGCGTTACTAACCATTCAAGGGGGAAGGCGGGAACTGTTTAAGAAAGGTGGGAGGAGCATAGTGTCTTTGTTTGTCAAGGAGTATAAAAACAGGATATTTGTGTTTTTGAGCAGAGCTCTCCTTAAATAAAATTTACTGATAATTACTTGTGGATTGTGGACCTTGAATCATTGATGATTAAAACCAGAGCTTTACAACCTCTGGTAATGATTCAAGCTTAGGTCGAATTAGAGATAGAAATTCACATGACAC
>NC_059195.1:0-171699 GCF_020615455.1 Coregonus clupeaformis | reverse complement strand
CAGCCTGTTTTGCTCTTGTTATTTGTGGGATCTTGTTCCGGAGAGGTTTGTGTTTTGTTAACCTTAGGACTTCACGTATCGTTTTGTTGTTTTGTTGTATTGTGTAGTACTCATTAAAAGATGTACGCATATCACGCTGCGCCTTGGTCCGGTTCATGTAACGATCGTGACAGAAGATCCCACCAATTAAGGACCAAGCAGCGTGTCCAGGAGCAAACGCCGGAGGTAACACTAGTGGATGTCCTACTCGGTTGGGGGAAGATCACCGAGGAGGAGGCCGTCCGCTACCGGAGGGCGATGAGGGAGGATGTCCAGGCAGGAGAGGAGAAGCGGCGCCAACCGTGCCGACGACGGACAGGCGAGAGGCAACCCCAATAATTTTTTGGGGGGGGCACACGGCGTGGACGACGGGGCAGCAGGAGGCAGCTACAGGGCGAATCTGCAGAATAGGAGAGGAGGCCACCAGGTTACGGGGGCTATTGGTCATGAGGGAGCAGGAGTTAGTTGGTCAGAGGGAGGAGCTACTGGAGGCGATAAGGGAGAAGGAGAGAGTAGAGGCACGGCGAGAGGAACTGGTTAGGCAGCAGAGGGAGCGGAGGTTTATGAGGAAACCCAGGCCCGCTCCTCGCACTAAGCAAGTGGTGTGTGTCACCAGTCCGGTCCGGCCCGTTCTTGATCCCCGCACTAAGTTAGTGGTGCGTGTTCCCAGTCCGGCCCGACCCGTTCCTGCTTCCCGCACAAGACCAGTGGTGTGTGTTCCCAGTACGGTCCGGCCCGTTCCTGCTCCCCGCACTAAGTTAGTGGTGCGTGTTCCCAGTACGGCCCAACCCATTCCTGCTCCCCGCACTAAGTTAGTGGTGCGTGTTCCCAGTCCGGCCCGACCCGTTCCCGCTCCCCGCACTAAGTTAGTGGTGCGTGTTCCCAGTACGGCCCAACCCGTTCCTGCTCCCCGCACTAAGTTAGTGGTGCGTGTTCCCAGTACGGCCCAACCCGTTCCTGCTCCCTGCACTAAGTTAGTGGTGCGTGTTCCCAGTCCGGCCCGACCCGTTCCTGCCCCTCGCACCAAGCCAGTGGTGCGCGTCGCCAGCCCGGCCCGGCCTGTTCCTGCCCCTCGCACCAAGCCTGTGGTGCGCGTCGCCAGCCCGGCCCGGCCCGTTCCTGCCCCTCGCACCAAGCCTGTGGTGCGCGTCGCCAGCCCGGCCCGACCGTTCCTGCCCCCTCGCACCAAGCCAGTGGTGCTGGCGTCGCCAGCCCGGCCCGGCCTGTTCCTGCCCCTCGCACCAAGCCTGTGGTGCGCGTCGCCAGCCCGGCCCGGCCTGTTCCTGCCCCTCGCACCAAGCCTGTGGTGCGCGTCGCCAGCCCGGCCCGGCCTGTTCCTGCCCCTCGCACCAAGCCAGTGGTGCGCGTCGCCAGCCCGGTCCGGCCTGTTCCTGCTCCCCGCACCAAGCCAGTGGTGCGCGTCGCCAGCCCGGTTCCGGCCTGTTCCTGCCCCTCGCAACAAGCCAGTGGTGCGTGTCGCCAGCCCGGCCCGGCCTGTTCCTGCCCCTCGCACCAAGCCAGTGGTGCGCGTCGTCAGCCCGGTCCTGCCCGTTCCTGCTCCCCGCACCAAGCCTGTGGTGCGCGTCGTCAGTCCGGCACAGCCCGTGCCTGTTTCACCGGTGCCTGGTCAGGTACCGGTCAGCTGCTCCACACCGGAGCCTAAGCAATCCGCTCCACCGATGTCCAGTCCAGCTCCAGCCAGCGGGACCAGACCAGGGGCGCTACGGGGGGGTAGCTAGAGAGTGGTGGTCACGCCCGGAGCCGGATCCGCCTCCGAGGCGGAATGCCCACCCGGCCCCTCCCCTGTTGGGTTTAGTTGGCGCGGTCGCAGTCCGCGCCTTTGGGGGGGGGGTACTGTCACGCCCTGGCTCTGGGGACTCTTATATGTTGAGCCAAAACATTTAGTTTTACTAGCGTTTAAGAGCAGTTGGAGGCTACGGAAGGAGTGCTGTATGGCATTGAAGCTCGTTTGGAGGTTTGTTAACACAGTGTCCAATGAAGGGCCAGATGTATACAAAATGGTGTCGTCTGCGTAGAGGTGGATCTGAGAGTCACCAGCAGCAAGAGCGACTGTCACGCCCTGGCTCTGGGGACTCTTATATGTTGAGCCAGGGTGTTAGTTTCTATGTTTAGTGTTCTCTGTTCATGTTCTAGTTCATGTGTTTCTATGTTGGCCGGGGTGGTTCCCAATCAGAGGCAGCTGTGGCTTGTTGTCTCTGATTGGGAACCATACTTAGGCAGCCTGTTTTGCTCTTGTTATTTGTGGGATCTTGTTCCGGAGAGGTTTGTGTTTTGTTAACCTTAGGACTTCACGTATCGTTTTGTTGTTTTGTTGTATTGTGTAGTACTCATTAAAAGATGTACGCATATCACGCTGCGCCTTGGTCCGGTTCATGTAACGATCGTGACAGCGACATCATTGATATACACAGAGAATAGAGTCGGCCCGAGAATTGAACCCTGTGGCACCCCCATAGAGACTGCCAGAGGTCCAGACAACAGGCCCTCCGATTTGACACATTGAACTCTATCTGAGAAGTAGTTGGTGAACCAGGCGAGGCAGTAATTTGAGAAACCAAGGCTATTTAGTCTGCCAATAAGAATGCGGTGATTGACGGAGTCGAAAGCCTTGACCAGGTCGATGAAGACGGCTGCCCAGTACTGTCTTTTATCGATTGCGGTTATAATATCGTTTAGGACCTTGAGTGTGGCTGAGGTGTACCCATGACCAGCTCGGAAATCAAATTGCATAGCGGAGAAGGTACGGTGGGATTTGAAATGGTCGGTGATCTGTTTGTTAACTTGGCTTTCAAATACTTTCGAAAGGCAGGGCAGGATGGATATAGGTCTGTAACAGTTTGGATCTAGAGTGTCACCCCCTTTGAAGAGGGGGATGACCGCGGCAGCTTTCCAATATCTGGGGATCTCAGACGATACGAAAGAGAGGTTGAACAGGCTGGTAATAGGGGTTGCGACCATTTCGGCGGCTAATTCTAGAGAGAAAGGGTCCAGATTGTCTAGCCCAGCTGATTTGTAGGGGTCCAGATTTTGCAGCTCTTTCAGAACATCAGCTATCTGAATTTGGGTGAAAGAGAAGTGGGGGGGGGGGCATGGGCTAGTTGCAGCGGAGGGTGCAGAGCTGGTGGCCGGGGTAGGTGTAGCCAGGTGGAAAATATGGCCAGCCATAGCAAAATTCTTGTTGAAATTTTCGATTATCGTAGATTTATCGGTAGTGACATTGTTTCCTAGCCTCAGTGCAGTGGGCAGCTGGGAGGAGGTGCTCTTATTCTTCATGGACTTTACAGTGTCCCAAAACGTTTTGGAGTTAGTGCTACAGGATGCAAATTTCTGTTTGAAAAAGCTAGCCTTCGCTTTCCTAACTGATTGTGTATATTGGTTCCTGACTTCCCTGAAAAGTTGCATATCGCGGGGGCTGTTCGATGCTAATGCAGTACGCCACAGGATGTTTTTGTGCTGGTCAAGGGCAGTCAAGTCTGGGGTGAACCAGGGGCTATATCTGTTCTTAGTTCTGAATTTTTTGAATGGGGCGTGCTTATTTAAGATGGAGAAGAAAGCACTTTTAAAGAACAACCAGGCATCCTCTACTGACGGAATGAGGTCAATATTCATCCAGGATACCCGGGCCAGGTCAATTAGAAAGGCCTGCTCGCTGAAGTGTTTTAGGGAGCGTTTGACAGTGATGAGGGGTGGTCGTTTGACCGCGGACCCATTACGGACGCAGGCAATGAGGCAGTGATCGCTGACCACTGTAACTGTTTGTTGGCTTCTATAACTATTTGCTGGACACTGTAACTGTTTGCTGGCCACTGTAACTGTTTGTTGGCCATTGTAATAGTTTGCTGGCCTCTGTAACTGTTTGTTGACCACCGTAACTGTTTGCTGGCCACTGTAACTGTTTGTTCGCTTCTATAACTGTTTGCTGGCCACTGTAACTGTTTGTTGGCCATTGTAATAGTTTGCTGGCCTCTGTAACTGTTTGTTGACCACCGTAACTGTTTGCTGGCCACTGTAACTGTTTGTTGGCTTCTATAACTGTTTGCTGGCCACTGTAACTGTTTGTTGGCTTCTGTAACTGTTTGCTGGCCACTGTAACTGTTTGCTGGCCACTGTAACTGTTTGTTGGCTTCTCTAACTGTTTGCTGGCCACTGTAACTGTTTGTTGGCTTCTGTAACTGTTTGCTGGCCACTGTAACTGTTTGCTGGCCACTGTAACTGTTTGTTGGCTTCTATAACTGTTTGCTGGCCACTTTAACTGTTTGTTGGCTTCTGTAACTGTTTGCTGGCCACTGTAACTGTTTGCTGGCCACTGTAACTGTTTGCTGGCCACTGTGCAGGCACAGGGCCTGCTGAATAAACTCACTGCCATGCTTGCCTATTCTATTGTTCCACATTCCCCTTTCATTTGAACTGTAGAATTGTGAAAAATATTGCAATGCTCTGACACTTTGGTACCCCACTACAACTGTCCCAATTAGAATTTTTATAGCAATCACTTTTGGAAGTTACACATTAACAACAGTAATTGCTTATTGTATAGGAATGGAGTGTTTTATGTTATTACACAAATGGAAGAACAGTCCTTATCCACTTGTGAAAGGATAAAAATCAGGCTGCTCAACTCCATTCCTGTATACCTATACAATTACAATGCAATCATTGCTATGTAATAACATGCTAATACAATGTTATAGGTTAAAATGTTATTTCTCATGGAAACTGGTCTACATTCTGATTTTAAGAAATGTATAGATATAAAAATGTTGATGTAGCACACAATATGTTTTGGCTTTTCAAATTGAGCATTTTGCCAAAGCAAAGCAATGATTTCATATCACCTGTCGTTTGTGTATCAGCAACAGCGCCCCTCTTAGTCGTTGCCAAGGTATGACTTGACTTGTGCTCCTTGGCACCCAGAGCACCTGGGGAACCACGTAGAATGGTACTCGCTGACGTATGGGCATTCCCCGCGGTGTATGCATTCTGTAGTCTGTTCAAAGCTGACAATAACACCGCGTTTTCCAGTATCCCGAAGGTTGGGGGTAAGGGAACCCGGAGACGGAAAGATCACTCGCATTCCTGTGACATGTTAATATCGGTTTTCCTTTTTTAATCGGTGGCAGGTGCATTCTCTCTATAATAACCAGAAATCTTTCCAGGCATTCCGAAATGTGTTGTTGTGTAAACTTCCTGAACAAACAGCAAAGGAAGTGGCGGACAGGATTGCCATTGCTCTCCGGTGACTACTGGACTGTTTTTACACCTTCATTCTAAATAAGGAAGCAGCCTGTCAGACATATGACCAGCGTCCCAATTTGGGCTCCGTCAAAGTACCCATCCCATCCCATGATTGCTCAACTCTACCCAATGAAACTCCTCTCCCCCTGCCCCATCTCACATGTGAAGTGACAGCGTCTGCACATATTCTCCTCAGACTTGCAGCTCAGCGCTAGCTGCATACACTTGCTGGGTTGCAACTTTTTCTTCCTCTCCCTCCCCTCCCTCACTTTGACGGGCAGCAATGAAGTCAGAGTGATGTCATATAAAGATGCGAGTGCCTGGCAAGGTGACATAGGTTTTTGGTGAGTGGTATTCTCCACAGCCAGCGTTGCCTATCGAGAGAGGCGCGGAGCTGCAAAAGATGGTAATCACCACCACCTCAAGCTCTGTCACGCTCTCTCCTTTTTCTCCTCCTCTTTCGGGCTATCATTTCATGCCAGAAGACCTGATCTGCCTTCCAAAAATAAGCCTTTACCACCATGCCGAAGGAAGAAAAACAAGAAGAGAGGTATTTTTAGGGCCATTAACTTTGACCACGTGCCCCGAAGGTAAACTGGATGGCCATTGTGCAAAGGTTCTTCATCGGTATGTGCAACGAAGCCAGCACGCACTGGACGTTGACTGCAATTGTTCTCTTGGGGTCTCTATTGGGGATTGTGTCATCATATCCGATTCCAAGCAGGACTAATGTAACTTTATTGGAGCAAAGGTGGGAGACCCTCTTTTCCCGCTCCGTTCTGGGCATCTCTGGTGCGAAATCGGACATGAACTGGGAGAGTGACTATTTGCTGGGCATCAAGAGAGTGCGGCGACTTTACTGCAACGTGGGCATTGGATTTCACCTGCAGATCCTCCCTGACGGCAGGATAAACGGTGGACATAATGAGAACCAGTACAGTGAGTCGCATCCTGAAATGTAATTCAATAGAGAACGTATAATATGAGCGGTCCCAAGTAAAGGCGACTTGAGAGCTCCTTGTCAGTCTTGCATGATATTTAATCATTGGGGTCGGCAACATTGAATGTCTCTTAAAGCAAAGACAAATCTATTAAAAAACCTTGTATCAGTCAGTGCTAAATATCTTCCCAGGCCAAAACATGACATGAATGCTTGGACCAATATAGACGGCAACTTATTTTTACACTGGCTCCTTCTGTGGCCCAGAAACGGATTGCCATGCACGTCAGAAAGTGCAGTTATGATAGATATTCATTTGGGCAGTAGGAAATTAACAGCATTGCTCCCCAAATGATACAGAACAAAGACGATGCATTCAGAGTAGCCACCTACAAGGTTACACCCACCGCTGCATTGTGCACGTCTTTGTTCCCCCATAATAAAACGCATTGATACACTGTCAATTTGACAAGGTACATCTGTATAACACCATGCTTTGTTTGACTAGGTCTAATAGAGATCTCTACCGTGGAGAGAGGAGTGATAAGTATGTATGGAGTGAGAAGTGAGCTGTTTGTCGCAATGAACAGCAGAGGAAGATTGTATGGAACGGTAGGTGTGCGCAATTGTAGTTCCCTCTATTGCTGGCATGCTGTTTCCAAGAGAGATGGAGAAAAACGCATTGTGTTTGAGATAATAATATGTTAATATGTTATTACAAATTATATTTTGTTTTGTTAAGTAGAGCCTCTGTGTAATTTTGTTCTCTATGAATCAAATATTACCTCACTGATGGGGACATTCATGAGGCACGAAATGATTCCATTGTAAATTATTCATAATTCCCAATTGCCCAGGGTATAACTTGTTTCAGTATGGTCTTTCTGTAGCCTGTGTAGCAAAATGGAAAGGGGTTTCGTAAACGATAAAAAAAATATATATATTATTGAAATATGATCTGTTGAATAAGACGATATAACACGATGAAGTCTGAAGTTATTTATTGAAGGAATCAATCAACTTTCAAGGTAGGCCTACTAATCTAAAGTGACGGTGCTTTAGCATTTATGATATTAAGATTGATTTTATGGCCCATTGTTGGATGAACATATTACACCATATAGTATAGTGTTGGCCGACTGCTGTAAATTGGTCTGAATTGGCAAACATTTGGCTCTGACATTTTACCCTATAAAACTGCACCCTGCTTTGGGCCTGCTCTCAAAGTTGGTTCAGTATGAAGATACCATATAACTTCAATTAAATGGAGTCTCAAATAGCCGCCTGTTCCTTTTAATAGCCGGGAATCGTCACACATTTCCGCAAATAAACGCCTGTTTCAAATAAACCCTGGATCTAAATGCATTGTTTACAAGTGAACTTCAGTGCGTATGGTAAAGACTGCGCAATAGAAGATACAGGAGAGCAACATTATTGCCATGGATGAGACAGCAGTGTGGTTTGACATGGTCTTCGCAATTACAGTGGATACATAGAGTGAGAGAATGATGCTGAAGCTGAAATCGCGGTGTGTGATAGGCAGCGTAGTCATTGCAAGTCTGATCTGCGATGGATGTGTTATAATGTTTATACTGGTCATACTGGTCACAATAAACAGTGTGGTAGTCTTTTCAACATTTCATTGAGCAATAGATGCCTGGCTCAAATAGAAGCCTGTCTCTAGTAAGCGCCAGTTGTGTTCAGTGATTGAAGCAAATAAACTGCCCTGGCTATTAATTTAAGTTTTACAGTATGTAGAAACTGCATCTCCAATAGAAATCCCCTATCGCGCTTGTAGGTGATGTCATGGCAACGTTGGCTAGCTAAGCTCATGCGCAGAAACACATAATCGGGTCTACGTGGTCGTTTGGTGCCGAACTGCGCATGAGCAGGCCATCAAATCAAAGGCACTCCTTTGATATAAAGTTGCTTTTGCCAAAAATGAAAACATGTAAGTGTCAATCTAGGTTGTGCCTTTAGATTTCGAGAAAATTAACAACTAAGGAATAATTTTTCATTTCTCTCATTTGACTTCGAAAACCCCAAATCTTGGTCTGTTCTGCCGAGTCTGCTTCACAGGGGTTCCCGGAAGTCTCGCGATGTTGGGCCTCTAGGTTTAGAAACTGACTGAACTGAGTAGTATTTAGCTGCAGTAACATCCAAATCTATTGCTGTGGAGGAAATCTACAACTTGCTGAAATGTATTTAATGTGTTCAGCTTGACAAGACATTGTAAATCAGCAGGCAATGATTAATCATGACGTTGAGGAGGAAGGCATATCTGAACTCGTTTTAACCACATTTAGTCCAGTTGTCTGTTTCCTCTGTATTTGGATTACTCTTGAAATAAATTATTGTCTGTATGTATCTGTTAGTTTGGCAGAAAACACAATACTTGAATCATGACAAATGATATAAAATATTATTACTATAGAACTTGGCAATTATTGAATATGAATGACTGTTTTACAACAGAAATTTAGAGCATGTGGTGTTTTAAGTTTGAAGTGCTCATTTAAAGCCTGCATGCAGTATTTGTAATTACTCATTTAAATCATCACTGTATGTCTAATAAATCACTGTGTGTGTTTAGATCATGAAAATAACTCCACATTTATTTTTTATAATTTATTTCACTGAACCTCCTTTTGCCATTGAAATGCTGTCTGATCATGTAGGCGTGTTGATACAAATTTAAATATATTTACATACACAACCCTGATTGGTGGATAGGATCGTCTAGATTCTAGAGCAGGACTGCCCAACCCTGTTCCTGGAGAGCTACCGTCCTGTAGGTTTTTGCTCCAACCCTAATCTAGCACACCTGATTCTAATAATAAGCAGGTTGATAAGATTAATCAGGTTAGTAACACCTGGGGTTGGAGCGAAAACCTACAGGAGGGTAGCTCTCTAGGAACAGGGTTGGGCAACCCTGCTCTAGAGCCTACCCCACTTACCCCTTCCCAGTAGGAGGACACATATGCAAATAAAAGATGACCGGTCATTGGTCAGAACAACTAGATCAGATTATGATGTCATGCTGTGGGCCAAAAACTCCATCTCACCTTAACAGGCTGACATTCCAGGCGTTTTATTCCAAAAGCTTTTACGCTAAAAGGGCATTATCATCGTTTTCACAATTTCAGAGTGTTATTTCAACCTCATAATTTGGAAACATCATAAAAAAAACTGGAAATTAGGTTTTTGACTGCACTGCCCCTTTAATAATGAGCAAATATCATCCATCTCAAATGTTCCCCAACAACATTTGTCTACTGCACTGTGTCATGTGGTCTGGTGCAGCAAGAGGAAGTATGCCATCCATCTAAGCTTTTGCCAAAGGAAAGGTCATCTTAAAAGCACGCTTGTAGTGTGATGTTCATCCTGTGGTCCTCCTCACGTGACCTTTTTGTTGACCCAGTCTCTCCATTTGCCATTTTTAGAAATTCTTCCGGGACGAGTGCAAGTTCAAGGAGACCTTGCTGCCAAACAACTACAATGCCTACGAGTCTTCGGTTTACAAGGGCTCCTACATTGCCCTCAGCAAACATGGCCGCGCAAAGAGAGGCAACAAGGCCACCACCGCCATGACTGTCACACACTTCCTCCCCCGATTATTATGATCAGAACTGGCAATAACTCACGAATTTGCACATGTGGATGTTCTCCCAGGTAATATAGAATTATACAATATACATATAAACCATTACAAAAGGACTGCAAAAACTACACAAGTATTTATTATCTTTATATATGTATATTTGGATAGCTACCTTTGTATTAGAACTGTATATGCCATTATTTGCTGCTTATCACTTTTATCATTATCGATTGAGGAGTGTAAGGCTTTGCCAGTCTTCACTTTACTTTGGTGCGTGCCGTAACTGAAGTATGCTTCACCCTGGCCCAGTATCTGTGCGTTAGAGATGTTGACGATGAGGATGACGTGTCTATCTTCTAACTCCCAGGAAGATCCAATTCAAACTCCCATTAGACAGATCTGCAAGTGTTATAATGTCAAAATACTTTAGTTACTCACCAAATATGGAGTTTTGCTGAGCAACTATCTTCATTTAATCCCATTACGGCCGGTATGTACTTCCAAAAAAGGTCTAAATAAACATTTACAAGCAACCAAAAAAATGCCTATTCAGCATCTCCAATGTATTGAGATGTTGTAGACTTCCGACCTGTGCGTGGCAGTAATGAGTGATGAGTGATTGGAGGTGTGCTGAATAGCCATTTTTCCTGTTGCTTGTCAATTTTTATTTACATATTTTTTGGAAGTACATGAAGATAGTTGCTCAGCCAAACTCCATATTTGGTGAGTAACGAACGTATTTTGACATTATAACGCTTGCATAGCTGTCTAATGGGAGTTTGAATTGGAGCTTCCTGGGCCTTAAAGACATCTCTAACTCACAGATACTGGGGCAGCTTCACCCCGTCTTTGGGGTGGATGACTAATATCCTTAGCTTTTAGGAGGGAAATGGATACTTTTTATTACCTCAAAGAACCACTTGACTGGATAAAGGGATGCATGGAGTTACTGTATGCTCAAAGTAATACCTATTTAGTTGATCCTTTCTCTGAGACCTTTGAGCACTTGCTGGTTCACTCCCCTGTGTTCAAGATTGCTATTTTCTAGCAAAAAGGGGATAGAGAACGAGACTACATAAATGCACTTCCCTTGCTGCACGATGTGAAGGTGCCTTGGTGGTCCCATTTGTGGCCCCCTTAAACTTGCATGTAAGAGACACCCGCTGTAGTCAGAAATAGGGCTGACACTCCGAAGAGGGCCTCAGGGGGGCAGGACTATCTCTGGTTTATTTTATTTTTCTGTAATTAGATCGATTAAGTAACATACACTCTGGTACACAGAGAGAAGGCTAGAGGAGAACTCAGCCATGAGTGTGGGGTGGTAGAGAAAGTGAGAAACTCAGATGCCCACCCACAGTAGAAGTTTAACCACCATGTGGGACTCTTGTCTCTCCACAAGGTCATTTAAACATGGTGGGGCAGTTATGTGTTACAGACTGGATTCAAACCTCCTTTGGCTCAGAGCTCATTTGCATCCTGCCTTGAAATGAACTGAAAAGGGGACTAGCATTAAAACATGTATCTGCTCACAAACTGGGACTGCTGATATACCTGAAAGCTTTAGCGTTTGGCTTTAGGTAAGTGTGTGAAATGTAAAATTGCAAGCTTTTGTGCATCGCCATGGATAAAGATGTCTATTAAGCCAATGAAAAATGATGTAAATATTGACAAATGTGAAACATAGAAAAAAGAACCAGGAGCTTTACGTAGCTTCAATCTCAATCGCCCGGAAGTGGCGTAGTTCAGGTTGCACAATGACCATCAATGATGGTGCCTGATGTCTTTTTGTTGTTGTTGAGAATCGTTCCCATACATGATTATTTATTTAGTTGTTTGTTAATGTGTTTGGTGAATTCCCATAGAGAGAGACTCTGCTGTGGGAAATCCTCTGAGATCAGTGTGCTCTGCAGCAGCACTGCAGTGGCAGAAAGTTATTGGAAGCTGTATTTGGATGGTTTTAAATGTAATTACGGGAGGCTCAGTTCCTAGAGTCAATGTGTGGCACCGGACTGAAGGACAGTGCAGTGCCTCGTAGTTGATAGTGTTCTTTCCTCTGCTGCTGGTTACTTGAAAACTGAGGCTTCTCACTCTGCCCACCCCAAGTCACCCTCTGGGAATGTTCTCTTTGGTGGAGCCGAGGAGGAGCGGGACTATTTTAACCTAGGAAAGACTTATGGGATGCTGCCTGCCTGCTGTCTCTGTTTGTTGAATCCCCTGCAAGAATGTGTCTCGGCCAGAATGACTGGCTGCTCCCCACATACTCCCCTTTAACCAGTACCACCCCGGTCGTCAGATACCCCTGTGAAAACCCATGGGGCTGGAGGGACCTTGGGATTCCAGCAGTAACCCAGGAGCTTCCTCTCCTGCTTTAGTCCTTTTTTAGTTCACGGTCAGAGTCATGGACCAGTGTTGACCCTGACTGTGTCCAGGGTGGTCTGCTATTTGGGTCACCCAACCCCCCCCACTCCGATCAAATCTATGTTTGTCTCTATTTGATTCATTTTCAATGAATTTCATGAAAGGCTAGTTGATCCGTTTTAAAGGGACATACAGGGCTGTACTGGGTTTATTATTTATTTATGGAATCCCTTATGCACTGTTTGAATGGTCTCCATAGAAAGACCATCAGTGGCCTCCAAGACTTCCATCTTGTTCTTAATTGCTCTTATATGCGTGGCTTTAAAGCTACAGTTTGTGATTGGTGCATCAATTGTTGTACTTTAAATGTAATGATCTCCTATATAGCCATTAATTCTTAAATAATATAACTTTAAAATGCCTCATGACCTTAGTTAAGCTGTCTTACCCCATCAGAACCCAAAATATAAGCTTGGTTTACTCCACTGTTTGTGAACAATGTAACTGTAAACAAACACTGTGGGTTAAAAATAGGTTAAAACTATATTAACTATTGGCTAGGCAGCGTTTTGTTTTTCGAATCATAGACTGTAGCTTTTTAATTTCTCTTGCCGAAGATCAAACACTTGTTTTGATGCGCCTGCCCTGCATTAATGTGAAATGCAGATTTCATTTTTGCTCCTCTCACACCCCTTCACTCACACACTTGTGCGTAGCCTACATCCAAATACTTCCGGGAGGGGACCTCTGCAGACTTGATGCAGTCCTTGAGGCAAAGAGCAATGTCACTGCAAGCCTCTCTCCTCCCAGTTCTCTGTGTCTCTACAGCAGGCCTTGTGGGCCACTGTGACGTCAACCAACCAACTGCTCTTCAGGAGGAATCACCTGGCTCTGCCTGAGAACCAAGGCTCTCATGTCAAAATACTGTGGACATGAGCTTCCAACCCTATCTAAAACAACCCCTCCCTTACACTTTTGCAACCTTAACAGAGAGGTCTAAAGATTTTAGTGTCACATTGGAGTATTGCAGGGGGGTTTCATATTGCAGTGTAACTGTTAAACAGATTTCCGAAGTTTACAAGTGTCAGTTGAGGTTATATTCAGGATTGATGGACGTTTTCTCTAAAGGGCAGCAGCTACCTACCGACTAGTGATGTGCAACAGGAATTTACTTTTTTAGGATGGATTATTTTTGGCCATACAATGAATCTGTCACACGGTGTAGTGGCCTTGGATCAAATCTCCCTTTCCTAACTTGTTGTAATGAGAATCTATGTAGTGTAAGTAAATGATATTGTTTGGCTATTGGTTAAATAGTGGTTTCAGAGATCAGACTAAAGCCTTGTTGCTGCTGTGACTGCATGTGGTATTACATGAAAACATTATGGGATAGTTATTGACATTGGTAAAAGTAAAAACAAAAAAAGAATCTCATACATTGTTCTAATAAAAGTGAGGCAAATATGTATTTAATAAGTTCAATGTGAGTTCATTTGAACAGCTAAATCCTCATGTCAACATACCAGGATGTGAAGTGGAACTGACCTGTGTGTGTGTGTGTGTGTGTGTGTGTGTGTGTGTGTGTGTGTGTGTGTGTGTGTGTGTGTGTGTGTGTGTGTGTGTGTGTGTGTGTGTGTGTGTGTGCGTGCGTGTGTGTGTGTGTAAGAGTCTTGCACGCCCTCCCTCAAAGTCAACAAGATGTCAAAGGTGCACCTTATCAGAGATCTTGAAAATATTGAAAGTTGTGCTGCTTGTGGAAAGTGAAAGTGTGCTATCTTAAAGTAGCCTATAAAATTTTGTCTTTCCTAAGTCTGAGCATGGTAACGGGTTAGTGAGGCAATTAAAAGCTGGAAGCCTAAAGATTAAAGGTTCATATTCTGTTCCCTATCAGACTTGACCAAAACATACGACCGCAATAAATTCTAGTTCTTTTTTTAAATGATTTGGGAATTGTGTCAATTAACTTCAGCAGAGAACGCATCCTGTTATCATGCTCTGCTAACTCTTAAAGCTGTCTGAAGCCCACCAAGCATGATTGGTAGTGTGTGTCTGCATGTGTTTCCCTTGTGTGTTTCGGCAAAATGTTCTCTCTCTTGGTTTTGTACCCCTGCACTAAGGGGAGTGAGCTTCCACCTATGCCCCTCCTCTCTGTTAACATATACCTCACCTTCTGCCTTAGTTTTAATTTGTTATGACGATTGTAAAATAGTAGACTTCTGCAATCATTTATTTCTGAAAAACTGATGAGGCTACGTAAGAATACTGATATATTGAAAATGTTTTTCCTTTTATTTTTGTACGTATGTGCTGTGCACAGCATTCTACTGTATTCCTGAGATACCAATAAACGTTTGTTTTATACATGTTGTTTTCTTGGTTTCTTATTGAGCTCTGGGCTCTATGGGTTTGTTAAAGGTGACAGAGAAGAATGTACACGTCACCTAGGACGAGATCAACTTGATCTCATCCTAGCATCTCACTCACAAAGATGAGTGACTTACCAAACATATAGTGTATGATGCACACTGACCAGTGCACCATGCCCTCTATAGCCTATTGCAATACTTCAAGTGATATACTATTTGAAGGTTCTGGGGCACTGCTCCGCAAAATGTGACCCCTGAACCCCCTTATAGAATGTTAACACTTATGTTGAAGGACCAACAACAAAGGCAAATCAGCAGTAGTTTACGGATGGGAAAAGTGTCTAACATGAAATCATAATGTCTGAAGATTAGATTAGATCAACTTTATTGTCCCACCAGTGGGAAATGCATTTAGTCGGGTGCATAAAAAGACAAAGTACTTACAACATATAAACAGAATAACACACAATAAAATTCATTTGAAAGTGCAATAGGCTACCTATTTGAAATAAGATAGTTATGACTTCTCATTTTATTTTTATTTGGTCCCACACTAGAAACCCCTGTGCCATCCATATTGTGGCATAAATTACCTTGTGGTTCCCTCTGCTGGTCAAACTCTGCAATGGCGGAACTGTTTGTGATGGCTGACACCAATGACCATACTTTATGTAATGGGTCCGTTCGTCATCACATATACACACAGTGTAATGTTAATTTGCAGCTTAATTAGTATTATTCAGGCATGGATTTATGTTTTTATAATTAAATAGAAAATACTAGAGAGAAATACAACACTAAATTAGATCAGTGTTTTTAAATGGTCAAATATGTATCTAAGTCTAAGATGTTGTCTTATCATTAATTCGAGCAGATTGTACCATAATGTTCAATTACTATCATAAAATTACGTTTTCAAAACGTTGGAAAGGTGTTGGGAATAGCTTGTATCGATTAAGAACAGGAAACCATGGGAATTGGTTGTATAGATTGTCTATAACCTTATAAATTGGGTAATACTCGATTCAATGAAGGGCGTATCCTTGACTCAGTGTTTTCAACGTGAAATGATTAATATTTTTCTATATCTCAAAAAAATATATAGGTAATAATAATATGCTTACTGGACAGAGGGGTATATTGCACACACTGAGATGACAGAGGGTATGTGAGTCCAAGGATCATGATTATGAACGTTTTGATGTGTGAAAAAAAAGACATCACTTTTGTACAGACATTTCTCAATGAGACTACTACGTTATTTGGTGACCAATACCTTTAGACAAACAGTCAGGTGGAGATGCACCCGCTTCCTTCCGCGGAGAGAAAGACCCACATCTGCGTTGGAGGCGAGCGCTGCGTAGGCTAAAGGATGTGAGCAGGAGTGGCACTTCGGTCCCTTTAAATAGAGCGGTTCTCAAACTTTGGACCATCAGATCAGCTGAAGTTTGCAAACAGTTTGCTGCAGAACTCACAGCTACATCCGAAATCTCTGGATACATTTTCGGTGTTCTTTGGGGAAAATATGAAAATAACCAAGAAATCTAGGATGAGGGACGCCGTCCTTGTGCTTCTACTGGCTGTTCTTCAGGGATTTCGACTTGTGGATGCTCTTCCAAACCCATCACCTCTCCTGGGATCCAACTGGGGGAATCCGAGAAGATACGTACACCTGCAGACGTCTTCAGACGTGAACAATTTCTACCTTGAGATCCGTTTAAATGGCCACGTGCGCAAAACCACACTTCGAAGCTCATACAGTAAGTTCTTATTACATTTTTGGCGTTTGTTTCAATTGAAATTTGGTTTTAAATGTTTGTCTTTAATCTGCTTCTATAGGCTAACACAATTAATTTCCTCGACAGGTGTGATTTTATTGAAGGCGGAAACAAGAGAGCGCGTGGCGATACTTGGAGTCAAAAGTAACCGCTACCTGTGCATGGATGCCCTGGGAAACCCTTTCAGCTCTGTAAGTAAATGCTAATTTTCATGATTAATTTAATTGAAGTACATGTTTTATTATCATTTAGAATAAGACTCGTGAGATAATTGAATGGCACGTTTTACTAATTTGAACCCTTTCTGACATAAACCAAAAATGCGCTTTTACGCACAGATTTCAGACCACTTTTTTTTGTTGTTTTTTTGTTACATTGGTCGAAGTGTTCTTGTGTTTAGTACTCAAGCAACACTTAAACAATTAAGTTAATGGATGTACGTTTCTATATTGCGTTTTTACGTAAACCTATGAATGTATCTGTTTACAGACCGTTTGCCACAAGGAAGACTGTCTTTTTAACCACAAGCTATTGGAAAACCACCGCGACGTGTACTACTCTTGTAGAACTGGTATTCTGCTCAACTTGGAAGGGGCAAAGCAAGTGTACACTGTGGGTCAGAATCTTCCACATACCTCCCTCTTCCTATCAGAGAAGAACACGGTGCCCCTGGAGCGCCTCTTGCACCGGGAGAAGAGAAACCGGGTGGTTGACCCTTCTGATCCGTACAACATGCTGGGTCAGACGGAGGAGGATGAGGACTCCCGGGCTATGCCGGAGCTGGATGACACCTTGGAGACAAACCAGGAGGCTGAACTCCCCGAGGGCCGCAACATCTCCAGGGAGACCCCCCAGTCCCTCTCCGACGACCCGTGGAACGTGCATTCCCTAAACCCCCCTCCCAGCCCCCGTATCATGAATGCAATGGTGGGATAAGTGGACAGGACACTTGCCATTGTACAGCTGGGTTTAAGAATGTAAGTTGTGTGCGCGTTCACCTTGGGTCTTTTCCAGCTGGTCTGGAAAGAAACCCCAATTATTACAGTTGTGAAAGTCTAACCGTGACAGGGTTATTAGGGCATATTAGTCATTTGTATATAGTCATAAGATGGAAAATTGTATTTAGTTCATTCTTCATTATAGCACAGTAGCTAGTGAGTATGTAACTATTGGTTTCCGTGCTTATTAATTATATGATGCAAATTCTGCACTTGAGTGCGCTCTGTTTACAGGGAGGATTCTTATGAGAATGATGCTGAAAACCGAAATATTTGTGCATCTTTTTTGAAGAAAAAAAGGGAGTTGAGCTGAAGTCACTTTATTAAATGTTCTACAATGGAAGAAGCCTACAAGAAAATACTCTGGTTATCAAATAAAATCAAGCTTTATTTATACAGCACATTTCAGACATGGAATGCAACACAATATGCTTTACAGGAATAAAAAAATAAAAAACAATGAAAATAAAAGCTGAAATATTTACTACACAAGAAACATAATATAAAAACAAAAGAATGACACAAACTGAACAACTAAAAAGAACCCAAAGGAAAAGCAAAGCTAAAATATGTGTTTTAAGATCTCTTTTAAATATGTCCACAGTTTCAGCCCCCCTCAGGTTCTCTGGCAGGCTATTCTGGAGGCTGGGGGCATAATAACTAAAGGCTGCCTCTCCATGCTTCTTGGTCCTAGGCTTTGGGATAATTAAAAGGCCAGTGCCAGAGGACCGGAGGGACCTACTGGGTACATAACTTAAAAGCATGTCTGACATGCATTGGGGTGCACAATCGTGGATGGATTTAAAAACCAATAGAAAAATCTTAAAATGAATTCTAAAATTCACAGGCAGCCAGTGCAGAGACCTTAAAACCGGTGTAATGTGTGCTCTCCGTCTGGTCTTGGTCAGTACCCGTGCTGCAGCATTCTGCATGTTTTGCAGTTGACCAATGGCTTTCTTGGGTAGACCAGACAGGAGAGCATTACAGTAGTCAAGCCTGCTTGTAATGAAAGCATGGATGAGTCTCTCTGTATCAGCCTGAGCGAGAAACAGCCGCACCTTGACAATATTCCTCAGGTGGTAAAAAGCTATTTTGGTTACATTCCTAATGTGTGATTTTAAATTTTGTTCAGAATCTAAAATAACACCTAGGTTTTTTACTTTACCTGGTGTTTTATCTTTATTGCCCGTGAATTAAAATGTGTTAGATTCTCTCTCTGGGCTTTGGCTCCAACAATAAGTACCTCAGTCTTGATTTTGCTGGAGGAAGTTGTGAGCCATTCAAGTATTTCAATCAATAATACAGTCTAATAATTTATCTGTGGAGCTAAAATCCTCTAGTGACACAGAAATGTAAAGTTGTGTATCATCTGCGTAGCAGTGAAAATCAATTATTTGCTTTCTGATAACGCCTCCAAGGGGTAACATATTTAAATTGAACAGTACCAGACCCAAAATCGAATGTTGTGGAACGCCACATGTGATATGTATTTTCTTTGAGTTATGTTCACCAAGGGTGACAACAAACTCTCGACCGGTTAAATAGGTCCTAAACCAATTTAGAACTGGACCGGAGAGGCCAGCCCACCTCTCCAGTCTGTCCAGAAGGATATCATGGTCAACAGCGTCGAATGCAGAACTTAAATCTAAGAGTACAAGGACAGATTATGATAATGAAACTTAAAAACATTCCATCTAAAATTAGGCCTGCTACAATGTTGAATATGCCAGTAGGCCTATATGTTTTAGGGCACTTTCTTGCAGTGAGACATTTAATTTAAAACAGGAATTAATGGTAGGCCTATACCCTACAGGCTATTAGAACAAATAGAAATGACAGGTTGGTAATAGGTGCTGGCCAGCAAAAGCAAGCAACAAAGCCAATCCCAAGAAAGTTGAAAGAAAGTATTTATTTATTTAAATCTATCCATTTATTGTTATTTATAGTATTTATATGGATGCTTAACAGTTAAAGAGGAATTCTGAGTTAGCCTATGTTGGGATATAGCTTCCGTTCCCCCAGAAAAATGGATGTGGGGACTCAGCTCAGGCGTTTCTTTTATGTCTGCTACATTAGATTAATTGTGAGTAGGCTATGTGTGAGTATTGGTGACATTTATCTAGAAAAAATAAATTATTATGAACAAAATATGACTTTTTCCAATGTATTTATATTATTTTATTATATTTTCGATAAATATTTTAGTACTTCAGGATGAAAAACGGTATACCTGAGATCCCCATGATGTCACAATAGCAAGCTAATGTAGTTCTGGATGGAGAAAAAGGAGTACTCGGTTTTGTTTCGGAATCGTCTGAATCGACTTGATATTGAGAGTAATCTACAAGGTAGGGACTTTGTAATTATATAAATTACAACAAATCCCATATTCAGCAATATAAGATGTTTCATATGTTATTTTGCTTATGTTTAGAGCTTGCAAGAAAGACATTTCACTGTACTTGTGCATTTGACATTCAAACTTGAAACTTGCTGTGTGTGACTGTTTGAAAGGTTAGCAATCGCACCAGTTGGCATAAAGTTAGCTACAGTCATGGCTAACGGGCAAACAAGCTGATGCCTATCGAGAAATCAAACAAATAAATTAGACGACAATTCACCATATTCCCTATAATTGACTACTTCAATGTCTAACTTGCTTGCTTATCACTGTGATTAACATAAGAATAATAACAGCCTACCCAATATCTGTGCAGATAGCGATTGCATTGAGGAGCAAGATTCATTGTACAAAATAAGGGAGGGATGTCAAACCTTTTGCTTTGGGGAGGGTTGTGTGTTTTTGGGGGGGCACAGGGGAGGGTTGTGTGTTTTTTGGGGGGCACAGGGGAGGATTGTGTGTTTTTTTGGGGGCACAGGGGAGGGTTGTGTGTTTTTGGGGGGGCACAGGGGAGGGTTGTGTGTTTTTTGGGGGGCACAGGGGAGGGTTGTGTGTTTTTTGGGGGGCACAGGGGAGGGTAGTGCATTTTCCCCCTGGTTTACATTTGCTCTTCTTCTCGTATTTTCTCTATAAACAATGGATTTACTTACTTTTGATTGATTACCATAATAAAGTTTAGAAACATTTGAGAAGGTTTGGTATGGTGTGGCTATTATTAAGCTTTAGGTACTGCAGGTCTATGATATGAAGGCAGTGTGCCCCGGTGCTCCAACTGACTCCAACAGTTGAACTTGAGGTGAGGAAGACTGTTTCAGGCCTACCAGAGTTACTCCTATAATCTAACAATATAATGCTTATCTTTATACAAAATATTTGGATTGAAAATGAATGAATTACCCTCTGTAAGTCCCATATTTGTATCGCAGACGCAGTAGACATCTGACAAGAAATGCATGTCAGTGTCGTAGCATGCCACCGGCATATCTCTATCTCTCTGGGGTTAGGCCTAAGCTTCTCTTCCTTTATATAGAATATATATATACACTACCGTTCAAAAGTTTGGGGTCACTTAGAAGTTTCCTTGTTTTCGAAAGAAAAACAATTTTTTTGTCCATCAAAATAACATCAAATTGATCAGAAATACAGTGTAGGTGGCTGTAACCAGAATAGAAAGAGGAGTGGGAGGCCCCGTTGCACAACTGAGCAAGTGGACAAATACATTAGAGTGTCTAGTTTGAGAAACAGACGCCTCACAGGTCCTCAACTGGCAGCTTCATTAAATAGTACCCGCAAAATACCAGTCTCAACGTCAACAGTGAAGCTGCGACTCCGGGATGCTGACCTTCTAGGCAGAGTTGCAAAGAAAAAGCCATATCTCAGACTGCCCATCTTAATCTTTTCTTTTTATTGGCCAGTCTGAGATATTGCTTTTTCTGTGACCAACAGATGCATATCTGTATTCCCAGTCATGTGAAATCCATAGATAAGGGTCTAATTTATTTATTTAAATGTATGATTTCCTCATGTGAACTGCAACTCAGTAAAATCAATTAAATTGTTGCATGTCGCATTTATATTTTTGTTCAGTATATTTAATTTAATTATAAATGGCTTCAAAATGTTGAAAATCTGATTTCCCCCTAGCTGATCATTGTCTGCAGCCAGCTCTGATTATAGTGTAATGAAACAGGCAGGAAGAGTGAGCTCGTCTGTGGTGGTTGGCGAACCCTCAACCTAGCCCTGCGAGGCATCGACTGTGCCACAAAAGCATGCTGAAGTGGCAAAGTTGATATCCACGTTTATAAACACAGGGTCTCTACAGTTATTGTTAATGGTGGTCGTAAACATTATTTTGAGTGAATTCTATGAGGGGGAGGGTGTTTAATTTATTTTAAAGTACAGGGGGAGGGTCATGTGGAAATATTTATTTAAAAAAATTATGACACCTTGAGTTGGACCAGGCCCTCCCCCCTAATACATTTAGATCTGTCCCTTAAGGAGCCTAACATTACCATTACTCCTTAAGGGACAACAACCTTTTGTTGTTTTCAGAAGTAGACAGGCTCTGGCAGCCCAAAACAGCCAAATACTCCATCTAAACATGAATCGAGTCTCAATTGCGTTACGTTTCCCCCCTTGTTCATTCAATATAATCTATAAAAGGTTAAGCTGACCCTAAATCAGCACTCCCACTCTGAGACACTTCTGCGCTATCCCAATGAAGAAAAAAACAAGCACGCATAACTTAGCTGAAAATAATAGTAGACTACATAATATATCATAAAATAATAACTGTAAACTGTTTTACAGTGCCAGAGAGGGTCCAAACATTTGGGAGTGAGGCAAGAAAAGAGGTCAGAGTAGGCAGAGTGAGGCAGAGAGGAGAGAGGGAGTGAGAGGCAGAGAGGAGAGAGGGAGTGAGAAGCAGAAATGAGAGAGGGAGTGAGAGGCAGAGAGGAGAGAGGGAGTGAGAAGCAGAGAGGAGAGAGGGAGAGAGAGGGAGTGAGAAGCAGAAATGAGAGAGGGAGTGAGAGGCAGAGAGGAGAGAGGGAGTGAGAGGCAGAGAGGAGAGAGGGAGTGAGAAGCAGAAAGGAGAGAGGGAGTGAGAAGCAGAGAGGAGAGAGGGAGTGAGAGGCAGAGAGGAGAGAGGGAGTGAGAGGCAGAGAGGAGAGAGGGAGTGAGAGGCAGAGAGGAGAGAGGGAGTTAGATGCAGAGAGGAGAGAGGGAGTGAGAGGCAGAGAGGAGAGAGGGAGTGAAAAGCAGAGAAGAGAAAGAGTGAAGAGAGGTAGAGAATAGATCAGGAACACAATTATGGCTGAACCTACATTGGAGAACACTGACCACAAAAGATACCAACAAAAATTACAACTTTGCATTGAAGACCCATACAGTTTACAAGAAGGGTGGTGTACAGACCCCAACAAATTACCTCCTGTTCAATATATGTCCATATATAATTACCTAATTAATACCTCTGGTCCCTGCACAGGTGAAGCGTTACATGCGTACAAATCACTTGATGAATACAATTAGTAAGTAAGAGCATCAGGCCATGACTTATCTGAAGAAAGCCCAGTCACATTTGCGGCAGCCACAGTGGACCCAGGCCAGAGAGTCAGTGAACTGCCATACAAACCTTGGGTGTGTCTAGACACGAAGAATGGCTATGTAGTGGCAACCCACTGCACTTGTGCTGCAGCTACATAGTTGCTGTTTTGTTTGCTGTTGAGGGGTGCACACAAGCCACTGCCAATAGAGAGTTCTCATGCACTGACATTAGGTGTCTGTGGAAAGGCTATCAGAAGAGAAATGTAACAAGCTGTGCAGCAGAAAACCTAGACATGTCACACCCAAGGCATGGCAAGGAGGTCACCTGCAAATGTAGGAAACGGCAAAATCCACCAGGCCTCTCCAAGAAGGAACAGCAGGAAGCTCTTGCTCAGCTACATCAGATTCTGCCCGTCAGCAGTGGTTTTAGTCAGGAGTGAGAGTGATACAGTCACGGCCTCTGAGTCAGAAGATGAACTATACCCACTGGCAATGTTCGTAAAAAAAAAATTGGGCACCGAGCAAATTTCAGGTCTGCTGAGCGCAAACTTTAAAGTTGTAAAAATTCTGTGCAACTTCTGCCGCACATTTACTGTGAACACTGAGGCTGTATCCGCTTCAAGTTAGTTATAACAGTGGCCAAGTAGGCTACTGTGGCTATTTTATCATAATGCAGGCCTATCAGAGTGGACTACCATCAAAAACAATGGAGAAAATGCATCCCATAACATTTTAACATGAAAATAGCTGTTTTATAATTCAGCCTATAGTAGCAGCCAATGTGTGGTGTTCAATGTAGGCCTACATTCCATGAGACTTTTGGAAAAAACATGCAGGGCTTGACATTAACCTGTTTATCCACTTGTCCTTCAGACAAGGAGGCGACTGAAAATGTGTTGTTTGATGCAAGAAACCACTTTACAAAATAAAATGCATTATTATTCCCATACCATTATTATAGAGAATCAGACAAATTATGCTACCCTCTGCCTATTGGCTACTTAACTTATTCAAGCCTGTCTCAAAATAAAACACTGCCCCTTTAAGATAGAAAAAAGGCTCTTTACCTGACTCACTTTTCAAAGATGTCTAGAAATGCATATGTTTTGTGCTCTTGTAGGAAGCAACCACTCCCCCATTGATGACTAGAAATTAGCTATAACTGGGCTAATAACTAAATTACTAGCAAAGAATATGAACAAATGTGCACACGTGGCTACATGTTTTGATCTCAAAACAAGCACATCTACTCTCGACCACTCATGCTGTAAACACAGTCCAGTTCAAAGTGAACGGAACAGATCCATATATGGCAATGGTCTATTTGCATATAGGGATACTGCAGCTCTGATTGGTTATGGCGCAACGGTCTGTGTAGAGTATGGGCCTGAGTCGTGCCTGTCAATGCAATAGAATCCTACTCCAATTGCACTCTGCCTACTAGAAAATCTCTTGCATAGTTTGTTTTGCATTGTAAGTCTTGCATAGTTCATTTTGTTTCGGTATGTTGCATTGAAAGTTGCTAATATTGCGTTGATTCGATCACAATTCCCACAGTAGAGGGAAACATTGATAGTGTTAACTAAAGGGGAAAACTAGAAAATTGAGTGAAGTTCAATCTCGTGCTTCTCTGCACAGGCTGATATTTCTTCTGTGTGGCAGGCCCGGGGAGCTTAGAGGGAACATTGCCCACCAGTCCCATACAGGTTGGCCCAAGTTATTCCCAGAAGGAAAGTCCCTATTCCCCAACCTTCAACAGGGTGATTGCACAAGGTCATTCACTACAACAGTGAGTCAGCTGTGAAGGACATCATGTAGTATGACACTGTTAGCATTTCCCATGTGCCCGCAGTGAAATGGGACATTGAGCATAAGGAAACTACAAGAAAGGAATGCTGTCGGCAGATGACAGACCAGCACATCAACTTTCACCTGAAACCCTCAGGCCTAGTTGTTTACCATGCCCTACCCTTCCTATCCGATTCGCCTGATGGGATTTCCTGGACGACTGCCATGGGTATACGGTCCTCGAGATCAAGTGTCCCCACAAATACAAGGACTAGCCTCCAATGGACATAGGATCCTGCATTTTGCCTGGACACAAATGGGTTGAAGAGAACACACCAGTAATTCACTCAAGTTCAAACACAACTGCAACTAAAAGTAAAAGTATAAACCATTTCAAATTCCTTATATTAAGAAAACCAGACGGCACAATTTTCTTGTTTTTTATTTATCTACGGATAGCTAGGGGCACACTCCAACCCTCAGACATAATTTACAAACGAAACATTTGTGTTTAGTGAGTCTGCCAGATCAGAGGCAGTAGGGATGACCAGGGATGTTCTCTTGATAAGTGTGTGAATTGGACCATTTTCCTGTCAAAATGTAACGAGTACTTTTGGGTGTCAGGGTAAATGTATGGAGTAAAAAGTACATTATTTTCTTTAGGAATGTAATGAAGTAAAAGTAAAAGTACCATGAATATAAATAGTAAAGTAAAGTACATATACCCCAAAAAACGACTTAAGTAGTACTTTACACCACTGTGTGTAGGAATCCAAAGGAAGACAGGACAATGGTTGTGCAACGCGTGTAGGAGGTAACCTAAACAAGAAGTGACAGTGTTGATTCTTAACATGAGTCAAGAGTATACAAAGTTACCCCCTCAAGGGGTAAGATTGGACTGTAGACTGAAGTAAGTCTAGCTCCCCCAGTCATCATCACCTATACACACAGTGTAATGTTAATTTGGAACTTAATCAGTATTATTCAGGCATGGATTTGTGTTTTTATTATGAAATAGAAAATACTAGATAGAAATACTGCACTAAATTAGATCAGTGTTTTTAAATTGTCAAATATTGATCTAAGTCTAAGATGTTATCTTTTCATTTAATTTGAACAGATTGTACCATAATGTTAAATTATTATCATAAAATTCAGTTTTCAAAACATTGGAAAGGTGTTGGGAATAGGTTGTATCGATTAGGGCTAGGAAACCTTGGGAATTGGTTGTATAGATTATCAATAGCTTTATAAAATGGGTAAAACTGGATTCAATAAAGTGCTTATCCTTGACATCAGTGTTTTCAATGTGAAATTATTCATATGTTTCTATATCTCTAAAAAAGATCTAGGTCTATTATAATATGCTTACTGGACAGAGGGGTATATGCACACACTATGATGACATATGTGATTTAAGGATTAGTCCAAGGATCATGATTATGAAAGTGCTGATGTTTGAAGAAAAAAAAAGAAGACGTCACTTTTGTACAGACATTGCTCAATGAGACTACTACGTTATTTGGTGACCAATACCTTTAGACAAACAGTCAGGTGTAGATGCACCCGCTTCCTTCCGCCGAGAGAAAGACCCACATCTGCGTTGGGGACGAGCGCTGCGTAGGCTAAAGGATGTGAGCAGGAGTGGCACTTCGGTCCCTTTAAATAGAGCCGTTCTCAAACTTTGGACAATCAGATCAGCTGAAGTTTGCAAACAGCTTGCTGCAGAACTCAAAGCTACATCCGAAATCTCTGGATACATTTTCTGTGTTTTTGGGGTAAAATATGGAAATAACCAAGAAATCTGGACTGAGGGACTCCGTCCTTGTGCTCTTACTGGCTGTTCTTCAGGGATTTCGACTAGTAGACGCTCTTCCAAACCCATCACCTCTCCTGGGATCCAACTGGGGGAATCCGAGAAGATACGTACACCTGCAGACGTCTTCAGACGTGAACAATTTCTACCTTGAGATCAGTTTAAATGGCCACTTGCGCAAAACCACACTTCGAAGCTCATACAGTAAGTTCTTATTACATTTTTGGCGTTTGTTTCAATAGAAATGTGGTTTTAAGTCTTTGGCTTTAATCTACTTCTATAGGCTAACACAATTCATTTCGTCAACAGGTGTGATTTTATTGAAGGCGGAAACAAGAGATCGCGTGGCGATACTTGGAGTCAAAAGTAACCGCTACCTGTGCATGGATGCCCTGGGAAACCCTTTCAGCTCTGTAAGTAAATGCCAATTTTCATTACCCATTGGATTAAAATAAATGTTTTCTCATTTTGAATAATACTCGTGAGAGAAGTTTCCTCATTTGAGCTCTTTCTGTCATATGCCTAACAAAAATGCGCTTTTTAAGCACGGATTTCAGACCACTTTTATCCAAACACACAGCCGATATAATATCAAATTTTTACATTGGTCGAAGTGTTCTTGTGTTTAGTACTTCAGTAACACTTTGACAATTAAGTTAATTGATGTACGTTTCTAAATGGTCAGTTTGAGTAAATTAATCAATTCATCTGTTTACAGACTGTTTGCCACAAGGAAGACTGTCTTTTTTACCACAAGCTATTGGAAAACCACCGCAACGTGTACTACTCTTGCAGAACTGCTATTCTGCTCAACTTGGAAGGGATAAAGCAAGTGTACACGGTGGGTCAGAATCTACCGCAAACCTCCCTCTTCCTGTCGGAGAAGAACACCGTGCCCCTGGAGCGCCTCTTGCACCGGGAGAAGAGGAACCGGGGGGTTGACCCTTCTGATCCGTACAACATGCTGGGTCAAACGGAGGAGGATGAGGACTCCCGGGCTATGCTGGAGCTGGATGACATCTTGGAGATGGACCAGGAGGCTGAACTCCCCGAGGGACGCAACATCTCCCGGGAGACCCCTCAGTCTCCCTCCGACGACCCGTGGAACGTGCATTCCCTAAACCCCCCTCCCAGCCCCCGTATCATGAATGGAATTATGGGATAAGAGGACAGGACACTCGCAGTTGTACACCTGGGTTTATCAATGTAAGCTATGTATATGTTCACGTTGGGTCTTTTCCAGCTGGTCTGGAAACAACCCTGAATGTTTTAACCAGAAGGTCGGACCGTGACACCCTTATTAGGGCATATTAGTAATTTATATGTAGTCATAAGGTTAAATTGTAGCCAAAATAGAACCACATTGGAACATTTTATTTAGGTCATTCTTCACTATAGTGCAGTGAGTAACTATTGGTTTCCGTGCTTTTTAATTGTAGGACGCAAATTCTGTATTTGATTGCGCTCTGTTTACGGGAGGATTCTTATGAGAATCATGCTGAAACCCGAAATAATGTTGCATCTTTTTTGAAGAAAAAAGGAAGATGAGCTGAAGTCACTTTATAAAATGTTCTACAATGCAAGAACCCTGCAAGAAAATACTAGTAACATGAAACTAAAATTAGGCCTACTACAATGTTGAAAATGCCAGTAGGCCTGCATGTTATAATGCATTTTCTTCAAGTGAAACATTTAATGTCAAATGAATGGTCCACTATACAGGGTATCAGAACAAATAGAAACTACAGGTAATAGATTCTGGCCACCAAAAGCAAGATATAAAGCCAATTCCAAGAAAGTTGCAAGTATTTATTTATTTAAATCCATTCATTTATTGTTATTTATAGTAGCCTATTTATATAGATGCTTAACTGTTAAAGAGGAATTCTGAAAACCTGTAAGTTATGAGTAGGCTATGTGTGTGAGGGCTGGTGACATTTATCTTGAAAAAATGTGTTATGTTGATGAAGAAAATATGACTTTTTCCTATTAATTAATTTATATTTCAGATCAATATTTTAGAACTTCAGGATGAAGAACTGTATACACGCAGCCACTTCATCCTAGAATTCTAAATATGATGCAAGCATATAAGTACAGACTAAATGTGTGAGGAAGCTCTATGTGTCACATTAAGTGAGTAAGCAGGTTGACCATTGACTCATTCACTTCGAGCTTCCAGTCATAAAGGTTGCGTGTCTCATGTTTCCGCATCTCATTATGGAGAAAATGGGCATATCTGAGTTTCTGCCAAACCATCATTGTCTAAAAATAAACATTTCCACATTCTATTTTTGTTTCACTCTCACTAAGTAACATGTTGGAGGTATTTTAGTCAAAGGAACACATTACTGTCACTTGAACCGATGTGGATGTGGTGGAGGAGTCAGGCGCAGGACACAGAGGTTAAGTCCAACAGACTTTAATAGTCAAATGATTATGAGGAAAAACCCCGACCTCGAATAACACCAAGAGGCGAGGGAAAATTACGCACACGCGTAAACACTAAACACGAAACAAAACAGAGTGCAAACACGTAGCTCCGACAAAGTGGCAGCAATAACAACACACAATCAGTCTAGTGCAAAAACACGGAACTTATAAGACACGTAATCAACACACAAATGGACACAGGTGTAACAGACAGACAAAAGCAATCAAATAACGAAACATAGAGCGGTGGCAGCTAGTACTCCGGGGACGGCGAACGCCGAAGCCTGCCCGAACCAGGAGGAGGAGCAGTCTCGGCAGAATCCGTGACAGTACCCCCCCCTTGACGCGCGGCTCCAGCCGTGCGCCGACCCCGGCCTCGGGGACGGCCAGGAGGACGCGACCCGGGCGCGTGGGATGCCCACGGTGGAACTCAGTCAGGAGGGATGGATCGAGTATGTCCCTCCTGGGCACCCCAGCACCGTTCCTCCGGACCGTACCCCTCCCACTCCACGAGATACTGGAGACCACTCATCCGGCGCCTCGAGTCCAAGATGGTCCGGACCCTGTACGCCGGGGCCCCCTCGATGTCCAAAGGGGGCGGAGGGGTCTCTCCTATCTCATCTTCTTGGAGTGGGCCAGCTACCACCGGCCTGAGAAGAGACACATGGAACGAGGGGTTAATATTTTTATACTCTATAGGCAGTTGTAACCTGTAACACACCTCGTTCAATCTTCTCAGGACTTTGAAGGGCCCCACAAACCGCCGACCCAGCTTCCGGCAGGGCAGGCGGAGGGGCAGGTTTCGAGTCGAGAGCCAGACTCGATCTCCCGGTGCGTACACCGGTCCCTCACTGCGGTGGCGATCGGCGCTCGCCTTTTGTTGACGGATGGCACGCTGCAGATGGACATGGGCAGCGTCCCACGTCTCCTCCGAGCGCCGAATCCACTCGTCCCACCGCAGGGGCCTCGATCTGGCTCTCGTGCCATGGTGCCAGGACCGGCTGATAACCTAAAACACACTGGAAAGGTGTTAAATTGGTGGAGGAGTGGCGGAGAGAGTTCTGGGCCATCTCTGCCCAGGGGATGAACCTAGACCACTCCTCCGGCTGGTCCCGGCAATAGGACCTCAAAAACCTACCCACATCCTGGTTGACACGTTCCACCTGCCCATTGCTCTCTGGGTGGTACCCCGAGGTAAGGCTTACCGAGACCCCCAACCGTTCCATGAACGCTCCCCAAACTCTGGAGGTGAACTGGGGACCTCGGTCAGACACAATATCCTCGGGGACCCCATAGTGCCGGAACACATGGGTAAATAGGGCCTCAGCGGTTTGTAGGGCAGTAGGGAGACCCGGCATTGGAAGGAGACGACAGGCCTTGGAAAACCGATCCACAACGACCAAAATGGTGGTATTCCCCTGGGAGGGGGGTAGGTCGGTTACGAAATCCACCGATAGGTGGGACCATGGTCGTTGTGGAACGGGCAGGGGATGTAGCTTACCCCTGGGCAAATGTCTAGGCGCCTTACACTGGGCACACACCGAGCAGGAGGAGACATAAACCCTCACATCCCTAGCTAACGTTGGCCACCAGTATTTAATGCTAAGACAGTGCACGGTCCGGCCAATACCTGGATGTCCAGAGGAGGGTGATGTATGAGCCCAATAAATAAGACGATCACGAACCTCGAGCGGAACGTACGTCCGCCCCACAGGACACTCGGGGGGAGTAGGGTCGGTACGCAGTGCCCGCTCGATTTCCGCATCGACCTCCCATACCACCGGAGCCACCAAACAAGACTCCGGCAATATGGAAGTAGGCTCGTTGGACCTCTCCTCTGTGTCATACCGCCGGGACAGGGCGTCTGCCTTACCATTCTGGGACCCTGGGATGTATGTGATCTTAAAAACAAACCGGGTTAGGAACATATTCCACCTAGCCTGTCGAGGGTTCAATCTCCTAGCTGCCCGGATGTACTCCAGGTTACGGTGGTCAGTCAGAATGAGGAAAGGGTGTTGAGCCCCCTCAAGCCAATGCCTCCACACCTTTAGGGCCTGGACTACGGCTAACAGCTCCCTGTCCCCAACGTCATAGTTGCGCTCCGCCGAGCTGAGCTTCTTGGAGTAGAACGCACAGGGGCGGAGTTTAGGTGGCGTGCCGGACCGTTGTGACAGGACTGCCCCAATACCGGTCTCGGACGCGTCTACCTCTACTTGGAATGGTAAAGAGGGATCCGGATGCGCCAGCACCGGAGCCGAGGTGAACAGGTTCTTCAGTTTGACAAACGCCCTGTCCGCCTCAGCCGACCACTGCAAACGAACCGGACCCCCCTTTAGCAGGGACGTAATGGGAGCTGCAACCTGTCCAAAACCCCGAATAAACCTCCGGTAGTAATTAGCAAAACCCAAGAACTGCTGCACCTCTTTTACAGTGGTTGGAGTTTGCCAATTACGCACGGCCGATACCCGGTCTACCTCTATCTCCACACCAGACGCGGACAACCGATAACCCAAAAAGGAGACGGACTCCTGGAAGAACAGGCATTTCTCTGCCTTGACATACAAGTCATGCTCCAACAGTCTTCTCAACACTCGGCGCACCTGGGCTACATGCTCGGCTCGTGTAGAAGAGTACACTAGGATGTCGTCGATGTAAACTACTACACCCTGCCCATGCATGTCCCGGAAAATCTCGTCAACAAAGGATTGGAAGACTGAAGGAGCATTCATTAACCCATATGGCATGACGAGATACTCGTAATGACCCGAGGTGGTGCTAAATGCTGTTTTCCATTCATCCCCCTCCCTAATGCGCACCAGATTGTACGCGCTCCTGAGATCCAACTTTGTGAAGAACCGCGCTCCACGTAATTATTCCGTCATCGTCGCAATCAGTGGAAGTGGGTAACTGTATTTAACTGTGATCTGATTGAGACTACGGTAATCAATACACGGGCGCAATCCCCCGTCCTTCTTCTTCACAAAGAAGAAACTCGAGGAGACCGGGGAAGTGGAGGACCGTATGTATCCCTGTGCCAAGGACTCGGCTATGTAAGTCTCCATAGCCGCTGTTTCCTCTTGAGACAGGGGATACACACGACTCCGTGGAAGAGCCGCTCCTGTTTGGAGATTTATCGCACAGTCCCCCTGTCTATGAGGAGGTAGCCGTGTTGCCCTCGATTTGCTGAACACGAGTGCTAAATCCTCATACTCAGGGGGAATGCGCAGTGCGGGCACTTGGTTCGGACTCTCTACCGAGGTCGTCCCTACGGAAACACCTAGACATCTCCCTACACACTGGGCAGACCACTCCATAAGAGCCCTCTGTTGCCACGCTATGGTAGGATCATGGGTGCTTAACCAGGGAAGGCCCAACACCACGGGGTACGCAGGAGAGTCAATCAGATAAAACTGAATGATCTCCTCATGACCCCCCTGCGTCGTCATCGTCAGTGGTGCTGTGACCTCCCTGATCAGGCCCGACCCCAACGGCCGGCTGTCTAATGCGTGGACAGGAAATGGAGCTTCTACCGGCCGAAGGGGAATTCCTAACCTACAGCAAAATGCCCGATCAATAAAGTTCCCAGCTGCGCCTGAATCTACTAGCGCCTTATGCTGGGAATGAGGTGCCACCTGTGGAAACCTCACAGGAATACTCATGTGACCAACAGAAAGCTCTGGGTAAGTGGGGCGCCTACTCACCTGAAATGACTCCCCAGTGCGTGGCCTGTTGTCACCTCTCCCAGGAGACCCTCCCCAGCACCTGGCCGCGGTGTGTCCTCCACGACCACAGGTGGTGAAGGGGATGGCCCCCCTCGGGTTCCCTCTCCTCCTCTCTCTAGCGCCAGCACCCCCGAGCTCCATGGGAATCGGCTCGGAGGTGCTGGAGGGTGGAATGGACGACCCCCACTCGGGACGTCCGCGGGTAGCCAGCAGGGTGTCTAGACGGATGGAAATGTCCACCAACTGGTCAAACGACAGGTTGGTGTCCCTGCAGGCCAGCTCACGACGAACGTCCTCTCGTAGGCTACACCGGTAGTGGTCGATGAGGGCCCTCTCATTCCACCCCGCATCCGCCGCTAGTGTCCGGAACTCCAGTGCGAACTCCTGTGCGCTCCTCTTCCCCTGTCGGAGGTGGAATAGACGCTCTCCCGCCGCTTTCCCCTCAGGTGGATGATCGAAGACAGCCCTGAACCGGCGGGAGAACTCCGCGTAGGTGATGGTTGCGGCGTCTATTCCCCTCCATTCGGCGTTGGCCCACTCCAACGCCTTGCCGGAGAGACAGGAGATGAGGGCGGAGACGCTCTCGTATCCCGAGGGCGCCGGGTGTATGGTGGCAAGGTAAAGTTCCACCTGCAGGAGGAATCCCTGACACCCGGCTGCAGAACCGTCATATGCCCTCGGGAGCGAGAGCCGAATGCCACTGGGTTCCGGTGCTGAGAGAGGAGGACTGGCCGTTGGTGATGGGATGTTGTAAGAGTGCGTGGGCACCTCTCGATTCACCAATCGGCGCAGAGTGTTGGACACCTCGTCCATGGCGGCCCCGAGTTGCCGGATCATGGTGTCCTGGTAGTTGATCCGGTCTTCCAGGGATTCGGGTGCCGCCGCCGTTCCTGCTGACTCCATGGTGGTGTGTTGTTCTGTCACTTGAACCGATGTGGATGTGGTGGAGGAGTCAGGCGCAGGACACAGAGGTTAAGTCCAACAGACTTTAATAGTCAGATGATTATGAGGAAAAACCCCGACCTCGAATAACACCAAGAGGCGAGGGAAAATTACGCACACGCGTAAACACTAAACACGAAACAAAACAGAGTGCAAACACGTAGCTCCGACAAAGTGGCAGCAATAACAACACACAATCAGTCTAGTGCAAAAACACGGAACTTATAAGACACGTAATCAACACACAAATGTACACAGGTGTAACAGACAGACAAAAGCAATCAAATAACGAAACAGAGCGGTGGCAGCTAGTACTCCGGGGATGGCGAACGCCGAAGCCTGCCCGAACCAGGAGGAGGAGCAGTCTCGGCAGAATCCGTGACAATTACGGTGACCACTAACCTTTGTCCTGTTTCACTTTGAGGTTAAACCACATTGACCTGGCTGTCACATCTGAGAGGAGCCTTAAAAATCTCAGCGGCGGTCATGGGTGAAGGCAAATTTTTTAGATTGATATGATACTGTAGATATTTATCAATATTTTTAAGGCAATTTATTCAAATATTGCAATATTCCTTCAAAGGAAGAGTTGAATAAGATTTAAGCAAATCCACACATTCATGTTGAAGGATTTAGTACAGATGTTTATGCTGCCACTGGTGCCTTTGGAACATTACTCATGGTTGTCTCTGGAACAATCTAGACACAGGTCAGTAGCTGCAGCATAATTGTCAATTGCCCCAGTTCTTTGACCTGTCACTCTCGGCCTGAGCACTGAAACAAAGTGATTTCTATCAGGTTTTAAACATGAGAAAGTCTGTAACTCTGAAGTGGCCCCTCGGGTGATTAAACCTGATATTTCCCAACCTGCAAACATGCACAGGTTCAAATCCTGCTCTGCATAAAGAAACTACAAGACTTGCACACTCTATTGCCTCTTATGCAACCTTTAGTGACAATTAAATTTGTGCATGATCAGAGGAAGCTTGTGACCATTTTTGGACGCTTGAGATACATGGGCATTGAACATGTTAAACACCAATATTGAAGCCTTTTTTTGGTTGTTATTAATCAATACAAAAATACCAAACAATACTGTAATACTCTATACTGCTTGCATATGAAAATGACTGTGTAACAATACAGAAGAAAAAAAACGTTAAATGTGTAACCTTTAGCTAGTTTGTAAACATTAGTATCCCCCGCTCTTAGCCATCTTGTAAAAATAGTATTCCAGTGGGACGGCCATGTCTGAGTATATGGTGAACTATGGTTCAACAGTTATGATACAAGTGTCTGATATAATTGTAACTATGTAGCAGCGACTGGTTGCTTGCACTCCTGCTGTTGAATTCATGTATAGCACACCATTCTCACAGAAAAGACACCACCTTTTGATAGCGTGTAATTTATTATCTTGTAATGGACATGGACCACAATAAGAGAACTCCATATGTTGAATTGTAAACGCTCTAAAATATACTGACATTCCTCACACTTTTCTGCCTTTGGTATAATATGCCAAAAAAAATACAACTAAATCTTCAACATGATCGACTTAGTAGTGGAAACAAACCATTACATTATCCACACTAAAACATTCCAAACAAGTCCTCATTTCATTGGACTATGATACAGGAAGAGTTTAGTTTCTCTAGAACATTCCATGGATAATTACTGGAAGACTGGGAAATCCACTGACACAGGACATACATACATCCTGCAAATAGTTTTGCATAATTTGTACTGAGCAATGATCTACTGTAAAAAGGGTCCATTGAGAGCTAAAGAGCAAATCATTTACCCTGTATTCCCATAATACGTTCTGTCCTCTACTTCTCAGTGTCATTGTCTGTGGTCAGGTAACAGTAGTCATTCCTTTCTTGTGATCAATTTCTGATTACATTTTTCAATAGACCGGGAAAACAGACAAACCTCAATGACAACGGAGCAAAAAATTATGTAAAATAGACACATGATAATACAACAGGGACATGGATCCAACTTCAGACTGATTCAAGCTGCACCATCCGACCTCTCAAGCAACCCACCCCGATCTCTAGAAAAATAAATACAGAATCAAACAATCAAAAGAACAACTGAGGTAGTACATTTTTTTGTGTAATTGCCATTGCAGTGCCAGCATATTTTCTGCTGTTGTTAAACCTGTCAGCATTATACGTCATTGTTGGAGTGACAGTGTGCGTGATGAGTCATCATTAAGGACAGGTATAGTGACTCCAACAAGAACATCAGATAGGGTAGAAGATACCGGTCTCCAAAATCTCTCCACTGTGGAGCACTTCCAATACATATGCATAAAAGAGCCTAGGTCACCATGGTTACATAGGTCACACAATGTGGAGGTTACTTAAAAAGCTTTAAAATAGGCGATGATATAAACTGTGCAAAAATGCTAAATTTATTTACCCTGTGTACAAAATGAACAATGAATCAATTGGTGATTAGGGTTCTTCGATGACCCTACTCAAATCTCCCCCAACTCATCATCAACAGTAGACAGGTCCCTGTCCCAGATATTCTTTACTTTTAGTGGTTTGTAAGCTACAGTAAATACTATTTAAACAGAACAGAGTAGTGACTAAACCTTTCGTGTTGCCTTGTCTATCTTTAATGTGTGATGTAACATATGTTACGCGAGGTCAGGTGGTCCTTCCTGTTGGTGAAAACACAGCGGACAGCAGAGAGCGCCAGGCCAGACTCACTGGGAGACACGGTGAGGACAAAGCGGCTGATGCCTGTGTTGGGGCAGGCTGACAACACCTTGGACATCTTCAGGCCCTGAGGCAGAGAGCACTGCAGGTCCTCCACAAAATGTCTCACGGCCACGCGGATGTAGGCCCCGTGGCTCACCACCAGGGCATGGACAGGGACACCCTCCATCCCGTCGTTAGGCAGACCAGCCAGGGGCTCATCTGTGCCAGACTCGACTGCACCGGCCCCGCCCTCTGTCCCTACAGCAGCAGAACTCTGTCCTGAGCAGCCGTGGTCGTCAACCATGCGCTGGTAAAGGGCCTTTAGAAACTTCTTGCATCGCAGTCTTACCTGGAGGGAGACACAGACACACGTTTAAATTATTCAAGGACAAAAATAATACTTATCTCCCTAGAAGAAGAAAAATCTATTAAATATGCTGCTAAATGGCATATTATATTATATTATATTATAAATATGTGTTGAGCTTCTGCCCGGAAGTTCCGAGTTGAACCACTGCATGGCACTGTTGGCCATGGAATTCAGCTCTGAGCTGTCAGCAGCAGGCCAACAGCAGGACCAAAGGGAAAGCTGATAAAATGTTCAGATCACAGATTAACCTGTTCCAAGGTCTCCCCTCCAGGAGGAGTATAGTCTCGACACGACTGGCCGGCTGCGTTAGCCATGTTCTTCAGATCCTCCTTGGGCCGTCCTTCTGCGATCCCAAAACCCTGTATGATTGATGAACCACTTTGATGATCATTTTTTATGCATTATATTTGAATGTCAAACTCTAGGGTCCCTGTTGAGGTAGACTGGGTTAGATCAATTGCATACTACACACATGCAATAGGAAATAGGAGGCATATGAAAGACTTACCCTCTCTCTGAGTAAGGGGTCAAAGACCATTTCAACGCCCGAGGAGTGAACATTGTTCCTCATAATGATTTCTGCAGTCTGACAAAGGATAAGGATGTGTGAACAATGACAGCATTTTCTTAATCTCTGCACCCAAATCAGCTACTAGGCCATTACGAGATACTAACATTGCCTTCGTTACTGTACTTCTAGTTCTACCCACTGACATTTCGCATATCCTGTAGTCTATATCTGTGGTTGAATATATCCTCTGCTCTCTTCCCTCCTTCACAGTAACATATAGAATTGAGAAGTTTAGTCCCAGGAATTATTGAAGTGATTTTAATGTCTTATCTGAGTGTTTCCCACTGAAAAGGTGTTGTTGTAGGGAATTATTTTACTTTTACATCAGTTCCCAACATCTCCTGCCATTTTGTGCAAAAATATAGGCAGTGACAGTATAGCCGGTGCCCACAATTCTAAGTCTAAACTAAATAGAGGTTACATTCTACATCTGCTGTGCATTGTTAATCTTTCTGGTGGTCACCTAACCTTGTTCCCAGGCTCAATTGCTACATAGAGCCGGCTGGGTGGACGAGATTAGTGGTCAGTTAACCGTAACCTAAGTTGACATCACGTGGAGCACCATTGACATCTCAGGAGAACTCACCTGTCTGGCGCGCTGTAGGTTACTGACAAACACGTTGGAGAACCTGAGTTCTCTGAGGTACAGTCCTGCAGCCTCTGCCTGCTGGAGCCCCGGCTCTGACAGGGGAGTATCCACCCCCTGACCTGACAGCACAAGACCAGCAGGTATACACACTTAGAAAACCAGTTGGATAAGGGATTAGTCAGTGTTTGTGTGAGTGACCTTTCCTTTAACATCATTCCCCCCCAAGTGAACATGGAAACAGATGAGTATCAATCAATCACTTTGACTCTACCAGCTGATACATGAGCAACAAGGAAAGGTTTATAGCTAGTTCTGACAGCCTTTGGTTTTAAATCACACAGGATGTCCGAGTGAAGGTCATTACTGGTCAAGGTTGGAATGTTTACAAAATGACAGAGGCTTTTCAACATACCTTGTAGCAACTTGTCCTTGTTGTATTGTGTCTCCCCACTGTGAAAGTGAGAAGAGAATCATTTTGAAAGGTACATGCACAGCATTTTTCTGAGGAAACACATCAGAGAAATTCTAGAGGTGCACAAAGCTTAAAGGTTAACTTAGTAGCCTAGCTTTGATCACTTGCATGTCTTTCAACGAGGCTGCATGGGAGAGAGGCTTTATATGCGGTCTATGTAGAGGACACTCAGGGTGACACTCGTTCGAAATAGTGACAGAATAAGAAACCTATGGACTTAGATAGGCATCCGCTTTGGCACAGAATAATAATGTTGGATGATACATTTGAATAGGCAACACGCTTGCTAGCCAATATTGGCTGCAACGGATAGCTTTGCTTGAAGTGGTTCAATAGGGTTGTCACGTATGCAGCAGCTTAGGCACATTTTATGAAATATATTATACATACAGCATACAAAACAGAAACGTGGTGGTATTTACTTACTGTCTAACAACTGTCAAGCTAAATATAAGCATTTTAGGCTAAGACAAATATGTTCTGGCTAAGCAGACAATGTTTACAGGTTCTTCCTAGTTCTGTGACGCGTAGACGTGACGTTGTGAAGAGGTCTACTCTAACAGACCAATGGCATTGCAGAAGGTGAGAAATGAATAATACAATTTCTAGTTAACTACAAATACAAATGTTACTCTTATTAAGATTGTTCCCCGATCAAACACAATTCTTTGAACAATGTAACAATTCTTAGAACATTGGGGGTGCTATATAGTAGTTACTCATCACTATTATGTCACCCCTGATGATTCAGTACTGTAATTGTTAGTGAGAAGATATAATACCCAAACAACTTGTGCTTTAGTCTACATTTACAAAACTCTCTCTGTCAAATACACTGCTCAAAAAAATAAAGGGAACACTTAAACAACACAATGTAACTCCAAGTCAATCACACTTCTGTGAAATCAAACTGTCCACTTAGGAAGCAACACTGATTGACAATAAATGTCACATGCTGTTGTGCAAATGGAATAGACAACAGGTGGAAATTATAGGCAATTAGCAAGACACCCCCAATAAAAGACTGGTTTTGCAGGTGGTGACCACAGACCACTTCTCAGTTCCTATGCTTCCTGGCTGATGTTTTGGTCACTTTTGAATGCTGGCGGTGCTTTCACTCTAGTGGTAGCATGAGATGGAGTCTACAACCCACACAAGTGGCTCAGGTAGTGCAGCTCATCCAGGATGGCACATCAATGTGAGCTGTGGCAAGAAGGTTTGCTATGTCTGTCAGCGTAGTGTCCAGAGCACGGAGGCGCTACCAGAAGACAGGCCAGTACATCAGGAGACGTGGAGGAGGCCGTAGGAGGGCAACAACCCAGCAGTAGGACTGCTACCTCCGCCTTTGTGCAAGGAGGAGCAGGAGGAGCATTGCCAGAGCCCTGCAAAATGACCTCCAGCAGGCCACAAATGTGCATGTGTCTGCTCAAACGGTCAGAAACAGACTCCATGAGGGTGGTATGAGGGCCCGACGTCCACAGGTGGGGGTTGTGCTTACAGCCCAACACCGTGCAGGACGTTTGGCATTTGCCAGAGAACACCAAGATTGGCAAATTCGCCACTGGCGCCCTGTGCTCTTCACAGATGAAAGCAGGTTCACACTGAGCACATGTGACAGACGTGACAGAGTCTGGAGACGCCGTGGAGAACGTTCTGCTGCCTGCAACATCCTCCAGCATGACCGGTTTGGCGGTGGGTCAGTCATGGTGTGGGGTGGAATTTCTTTGGGGGGCCGCACAGCCCTCCATGTGCTCGCCAGAGGTAGCCTGACTGCCATAAGGTACCGAGATGAGATCCTCAGACCCCTTGTGAGACCATATGCTGGTGCGGTTGGCCCTGGGTTCCTCCTAATGCAAGACAATGCTAGACCTCATGTGGCTGGAGTGTGTCAGCAGTTCCTGCAAGATGAAGGCATTGATGCTATGGACTGGCCCGCCCATTCCCCAGACCTGAATCCAATTGAGCACATCTGGGACATCATGTCTCGCTCCATCCACCAACGCCACGTTGCACCACAGACTGTCCAGGAGTTGGCGGATGCTTTAGTCCAGGTCTGGGAGGAGATCCCTCAGGAGACCATCCGCCACCTCATCAGGAGCATGCCCAGGCGTTGTAGGGAGGTCATACAGGCACGTGGAGGCCACACACACTACTGAGCCTCATTTTGACTTGTTTTAAGGACATTACATCAAAGTTGGATCAGCCTGTAGTGTGGTTTTCCACTTTAATTTTGAGGGTGACTCCAAATCCAGACCTCCATGGGTTGATAAATTTGATTACCATTGATAATTTTTGTGTGATTTTGTTGACAGCACATTCAACTATGTAAAGAAAAAAGTATTTAATAAGATTATTTCATTCATTCAGATCTAGGATGTGTTATTTTAGTGTTCCCTTAATTTTTTTGAGCAGTGTATATAGCTCTCTATGTCAAATATACAAAGAGAATTGTAAGAAGTGTGAAGAGGTCTGTGGCTCTGCGGTTTAAACCGCAGTTGTAGGTTCAAATATCATCTTGTGTGCATTTCTGCAACTCTCCTTGTCAAAATTACAAAGAGTATAGAAAGCATGCCGGAGTCTGTGGCTCTGAGGTTAAAACCATACATTGCACCTGAGAGTTGTAGGTTCAATCCTCAACTCTTACACTTTAGTGTGGATTTCTACAACTCTTAATGTCAAACATACAACATAGGAAGAAGAATCATTAACCTTTTACTGCAGTGGACTAAATCAGGGTCACAGAGTGATTCTTGGTAGTCTTAAACAAGTCTACTTTGAAACAAAAGTATACACCTCACACACATGGTTATGGACTTAAAAAAAGAAGACACCTGTACCATGTCAGTTGAGTTGAAATGTATACTTTTTTTGTTTTCATCCCAATATGACCCTTTATATACATACATTTACATTTTAGTCATTTAGCAGACGCTCTTATCCAGAGCGACTTACAGGAGCAATTAGGGTTAAGTGCCTTGCTCAAGGGCACAGTCAGATTTTTCACCTAGTCGGCTCGGGGATTAGAACCAGCGACCTTTCGGTTACTGGCACAATGCTCTTAACCACTAAGCTACCTGCCGCCCTACATCACAGAAGACTGAAGTATAACAAACTGTTTGACATAGAAACACCAGATTATTATATATATTTTTAATAATATTTATTCAGTATGAAATTATGTAAAATATTAATACGATTCCACCCATGAGGCCGCTAGGTCATTTGTCTGTAGGAAAGGGGTACAGACTTGGTGGTTTAATAGTCAAAGCACTGACTTACATCCAAGAGGTTGTGGGTTCAATTATCATCTATTTGTGCTTTTGTATACGTTTCTGCAACTCTCGATGTCAAAATTACAAAGAGAAGAGTAGCAAGTGTGAAGGAGTCTGTGGCTCTGGCGTAAGGATCTCCCCCCATAAAAAGTTTGAACCCACAGCCACTAGGTGTCAGATAAGCCTATAGCTGCAGACTCACACAATAGCCTTTTGGTACAGTATATCTTCAATCAAATGAGAAGCCATTTAGCACCCTCAAGCTTTAACGTACCTTCATATGGGCCTGCATAGTTACTTGACTGCACAGTACACCACCACCAACCCAATCACTCTACACATGTCACCTTCCCTTAATCTCGTCCACCAGCTGGCTCTCTATGCACCAGCAATTTCAGCCTGGCGATGAGGTTAACCTTCCCTTAACCAGCACAGAAAAGAAGACCGCTACATTACTAGCCAGTAAAGATGCTTCACTCTTTTTTTGGGGTCAAATTTATTGAACAGAAGTTGTAGATCAGACACTTCTGAGGTACATGTGGTTGACAGTGGTGGGGGTCAAAACAAACTGGAAACCCACAGATTTCCACACTGAAGGATTAAACACAAACATTATTTTTTGATGATTAAAAAAAAACTCTGACTAAATGGGTACCTCACAAAATTAATTCCACTTAATCCAATACACTGATCCTAAATGTGCCAATTAAGTTGTAACTCATAAGTAGGAAAAATTATATACAAATATATTGTTTTTTAATCTTCCAAATACATTTTATATAGCCGTCTTTTATTTAGCACCAGGTATGATATGAAATAACTGGTATATGGTCCTCTACTTGGCCAACGACAGATCAGTGTAATCTGACAGATGAGAAGGAATTTCTGTTGTATAAAGAGAGGAGGTGCCACGTGGATCTCCTGCCTCTCATCCAGGAAAATAATCTATAACCTATCAAAATGCATCAGAGTCAGATTTGATTCCTCTAACTCCCTGAAAAAACTGCTGAGTTGTGAGGTATTGTCCAATGAACCTGAGTTACAACAACATTTCAAGGGGAGAATGTAGCAAGGAAACGACAGAACACCAGATAAATGGAAAGAAGAGAGTAAAACATGCTATTTGAGAAAACTGCAGATGGTACTTCCAGTCCAAGACATGTCCCACTTTCTTACTTTACCACTCTCTACAGTTTACATACAACAAGGAAAAAGCAAGGAAACAATAGGATACTTTAAAATTCATAATTTAGCAGCACACTCAAGTGAATATCACAATTATAAGATTGAAAAACAAAACGCTTAATAGCAGCAAGAAAAAGATATCAAACATAAACAGATCTATTTTGGCTTTCATCACTTAGAAATTAATTGAAGTAATTAATGTAAGTAATTAACATAAACAAAACATTAAAGGCTTACTCATATATTTTCTCAGTTTTTAGAAAATTGTGTTTCATGAGAAAAACAAGCAAATAGGTTCTAAGTTCTTTCTGCATTGTTGAAAATGCATGCCAAAAGTAAAGAGCAAAGTTTTCTGCCTATAGGTTTAAAGATTGTATGTTTTTTAAGTAATTTTTTTACATAGTATCACCCCATAAGGAAACATTTTTTTTCTTCTGACAAACAAGCTGAACTGTGGAGCAAAACAAACTGCAAAAAAACAATGAACCAGAAAAAAACATTATGATGTGTAATCCTTTCTTAGGACCATCATATTGATTTGGATATGAACCAGGCAAAAATAAAATTCAAGTTAAATGGATGTAATCAAAGAATCAAGTCTAGATGTGATTTGTTTTAAAGCATTCCTAGGTTTGCATTGCAATTGATTTGGTTCCACGTTGGTAAACCCTTCTCCTACTAATTGGTCAGGAAATGCTTTCTAGTCATTGTGCATCACCCTAAGTGGGAATCCAGCCCAGAGAATATCAAATAACTTAAAGAAAAAAAATCATAATAAAAAAATAAAACATTAGAAAACCCATCTACCCCGTTTGATCACCATACCCTTAAGCTTTTATGGAACATGTTTTTAAAAGTGCATTTAGGTTGATCCAAGTCTTTGATCATGACTTAAATATCTAGTTGGATTTAACAACAGTATGGCCCTTACAGGAAACATTCCAGCACACCAAACTGCTCCCTCGTGATCAACTCTTGACCTATCAGAATGATAACCGTCTGCAGCCCTTCCAATCAAGAACAGGCTTGTTCCGGTGTGCCACTCGAGAGCTTCCTACCATGTCTTCATCCATTTCCCCCTCATTTCAACTGTCTGCAGTCCTTCATTTCATGGCACCAATCGTGCCGTCTCTAGTTCCACTCTCAAAACCTCATTTTTTTGCCATCTCCTCTCACTCTCCAATAGGCTACTCCACCTTTGCCAAACTTTCACTGCTCTAAATTTTCCATACACTCCAACTCTACAAAACTTTTTTAACAATCCATCTGACACAAACAAACAACTGTTGTTTCATTCTCATCTCCAGACTAAGACCATCCCTCCATCATGCCGTCTTCCTTTCCTTAGTATTGGCTTTGGCTGATCCAGAACAAAAACATGCTTTCACGCCAACTTTACTGACAGACTTAAACAGTGCTCCCTGGTATAAAAGGTATATATGATCCTCAATAAATTTTGTATAATGTGCAGGAGTTTCTCAGAGCACACAATCCAATAACATATAACAACAAAAATAGCCTTGTTCATTTCGAAAAGTAAATATTGGCTTGGTATTAACTTGGCAATGAAATCAAGACCTTAACAGCTGATAGTTGTTCTGTCCTCACTCTCACCCTTAGGGGGCAGTATCTACACACCCTCAGGTCTCCTCAGTGTGTCTCTACCCCCTCTCTCACTCTCTCTCTGTGTGTTCTGTGTGAGTGGGCCCAGCCCTCTCCTGGCCAGCATATAAGAGCATAAATAGGAAGCAGTGCTACAGATGCACAGTTTAGCAGGCAGGAGATGCAGCTCTCCTCCTCCTGTACATTAGCTTCTCCTAAATAAAGGTGTATGAACACTGTGCAGAACCAAACCAGCACTTACTGTAATGTAATGCACACAGTACTACAGGGGCTTCCTGTATTTGAAACTGAGGGAAACGCCCACTCACTGTGAAATGGATAAATGCTTAATAATGATTAACAATTATTATAATAATAATCATAAAACTAAATTATATTGAAATAATGATAACAATATTTATAATAACAATAATTATAATACAATAATATGAATAATAACTAAATGTTTTTGCTAGCTTTTTTCGAGTGAAAAATTATATTTTGCATTTTTATCAAGTAAAAAACTAATATTTCTATATTTTTATAATTCAAGTATGCAAATCTATTCAGGTTTCCTTTCTGCAAACCTAAGGCACTATCAAGTTTTCAAATAGATTTTGTGTCTAAAATAGCTTGTTTAATTTAATATGGCACATATGTTAATTTGTGACCAGCTAAATATAGATGGGAGCCACCCAATTTTCTTTAACCTATTCTCTATCTTGTTTATAAAAGTTCTCATCAGTTGATAATTCCAGCATGATGCTGTTGGCAGCTCATAGACTGTCATCCCAAACTTTGTGAGACCTCACAGGTTGACTTAACACACAAGGGTGGGAACTCATAGATTGGTGTGGCATTTAGTGGTGGGAGTTCATTGGTTGACTTGGCGTATGTGCTGGCAGCTCATTGCTTGACGTTGCGAATGTTGTTGGATCCCATAGATTGACAGAGTGACGTGATTGCTGGGAGCTCGCTGGTGGACGTCACTCTTGTAGATGGTGGTGGTGGTGGGAAGCTCATAGGTTGACGTCGCGTACGTCTGTTGGGGTGCTGGATACGTCTGTTGGGGTTCTGGACTGGTCTTGCTGCTCTATGGTCTTGCTGCCCGGCCTGCCTTGGGCCTCCTGCCTCTGCTGCTGTTGCTCCTGCTGCAGGCTACTGGCCAACACCCGCTCTATCTGCTCCTGACACCCCTTCAGACAGTCCTGCAACACACACAGAGAAGAGACATCAATACACTAACACCTCTACTTTAGGGGCTGTACATACACACACACACACTCTTGATTGACCCCAGACACCTGTGGACAAACAGTTAACGCTGTCACACAGTTACACGTTTGACATCTGACTGTTATTGGAATAGCTTTGGTCACATGCATGGCAGGCCAGGCCGGGAGGGAATTATGGGTCTTGTGATAGGTGGTCGTGCCTGTTTCATGACCAGTCAGTCACTAGAACAATGGGTACCAGCGCACACAGACACCAGGCGACTCAATGGGCCCTTGAATCCTCTCAAACACACCTGAAGTGTGGGGAGAACATTCCTAATAGTCCTAAAGTCGATAACGGGCTGGACTCCCAAATGGTACCATATTCCCTTTATAGTGCAACATTTTTGACCAAGGGCCATAGGGTTGTTGAGAGGAACACAGCAGCCCTGAGACCAAAGAAACCTTTCTCATCACCCAGGAGACAGCGGGTGAATCTCCAAAGTCATTTCCCTGATTCCGTGCGTCCTCTCATGGGAGGTCTGACTCTACTGAGCCGAAAGCGCAGACCCTAAAGAGTGCATACAGCTCGCAAAGAGGCCAACATTCCTTTGAAATGTACGGATAATTAAAACCTAATGGGCAGCAGTCTGAGCGCCAGCGTTGCCATGGCCACATAATAACCACAGGTCTATCGAGAGATGCTGGGTTGTTCCTAGTCTTAAGACTGACTGTGGCCCCTGAGTCCCTGTGTGCTGCTGAACTGGCCTTTAGTCTGTGACGTAAAATTATAGATTTTCGCATCTACAGCACATATACATATACAGTGCCTTCGTAAAGTATTAAGACCCCTTGACTTTTTCCACATTTTGTTACGTTACAGCCTTATTCTAAAATTGATGAAATTAATTGTTTTCCTCATCAATCTACACACAATACCCCATAATGACAAAGCAAAAACAGGTTTTTAGAAATTTTTGCAAATGTATTAAAAATAAAAAACATAAGCATTCAGACCCTTTGCTATGAGACTCGAAATTGAGCTCAGGTGCATCCTGTTTCCATTGATCATCCTTCAGGTGTTTCTACAACTTGATTGGAGTCCACCTGTGGTAAATTAAATTGATTGGAAATTATTTGGAAAGGCACACACCTGTCTATATAAGGTCCCACAGTTGACAGTGCATGTCAGAGCAAAAACCAAGCCATGAGGTCGAAGGAATTGTCCGTAGAACTCCGAGACAGGATTGTGTTGAGGGACAGATCTGGGGAAGGTTACCCAAAGAATTCTGCAGCATTGAAGGTCCCCAAGAACACAGTGGCCTCCATCATTCTTAAATGGAAGAAGTTTGGAACCACCAAGACACTTCCTAGAGCTGGCCGCCCGGCCAAACTGAGCAATCGGGGGAGAAGGGTCTTGGTCAGGGAGGTGACCAAGAACCCAACGGTCACTATGATAGAGCTCTAGAGCTCCTCTGTGGAGATGGGAGAACCTTCCAGAAGGATAACCATCTCTATAGCACTCCACCAATCAGGACTTTATGGTAGAGTGGCCAGACGGAAGCCACTCCTCAGTAAAAGGCACATGACAGCTCGCTTGGAGTTAGCCAAAAGGCACCTAAAGACTCTCAGACCATGAGAAACAAGATTTTCTGGTCTGATGAAACCAAGCGTCAACTCTTTGGCCTGAATGCCAAGCGTCACGTCTGGAGGAAACCTGGCACAATCCCTACGGTGAAGCATTGTGGTGGCAGCATCATGCTGTGGGGATGTTTTTCAGTGGCAGCGACTGGGAGACTAGTCAGGATCGAGACAAAGATGAATGGAGCAAAGTACAAAGAGATCCTTGATGAAAACCTGCTCCAAAGCGCTCAGGACCTCAGACTGGGGCGAAGGTTCACCTTCCAACAGAACAACGACCCTAAGCACACAGCCAAGACAACAGTCTCTGAATGTCCTTGAGTGGCCCAGCCAGAGCCCGGACTTGAACCCGATCGAACATCTCTGGAGAGACCTGAAAATAGCTGTGCGGCAACGCTCCCCATCCAACCTGACAGAGCTTGAGAGGATCTGCAGAGAAGAATGGGAGAAACTCCCCAAATACAGGTGTGCCAAGCTTGTAGCGTCATACCCTAGAAGACTCAAGGCTGTAATCGCTGACAAAGGTGCTTCAACAAAGTACTGAGTAAAGGGTCTGAATTTTAATTTTAATTTTATTTATTTAACCTTTATTTAACCAGGTAAGCCAGTTAAGAACAAGTTCTCATTTACAACTGCGACCTGGCCAAGATAAAGCAAAGCAGTGCGATAAAAACAACAAACACAGAGTTACATATGGAATAAACAAAACGTACAGTCAATAACACAATAGAAAATCTATATACAGTGTGTGCAAATGTAGTAAGTTATGGAGGTAAGGCAATAAATAGGCCATAGTGCAAAATAATTACAATTTAGTATTAACACTGGTGTGATAGATGTGCAGAAGATGATGTGCAAATAGAGATACTGGGGTGCAAATGAGCAAAATAAATAACAATGTAAATAACAATATGGGGATGAGGTAGTTGGGTGGGCTAATTACAGATGGGCTGTGTATAGGTGCAGTGATCGGTAAGCTGCTCTGACAACTGATGCTTAAAGATAGTGAGGGAGATAAGTGTCTCCAGCTTCAGAGATTTTTGCAGTTCGTTACAGTCATTTGCAGCAGAGAACTGGAAGGAATGGCGGCCAAAGGAGGTGTTGGCTTTGGGGATGACCAGTGAGATATACCTGCTGGAACGCATACTACGGGTGGGTGTTGCTATGAATACTTACACTACCAGTCAAAAGTTTGGACACACCTACTCACTACAGGGTTTTTCTTTATTTTTAAAATTTCTACAATGTAGAATAATAGTGAAGACATCAAAACTATGAAATAACACATATGGAATCATGTAGTAACCAAAAAAGTGTTAAACAAATCAAAATATATTTGAGATTTGAGATTCTTCAAATAGCCACCCTTTGCCTTGATGACAGCTTTGCACACTCTTGGCATGGGGTATTGTGTGTAGATTGATGAGGGGGGAAAAATGTAATCAATTTTAGAATAAGGCTGTAACCTAACAAAATGTGGAAGAAGTCAAGGGGTCTGAATACTTTCCGAAGGCACTGTATATATATACAGCTGTGGAAAAAATTAAGAGACCACTGCAACTTTTTCTTAAATCAGCATCTCTACATGTATGACAGCCATTCCATTCCAGTGTCTGTTGAATTCCAACACAGGCACACCTCATTCTACTGAATTAGGTACTGATTAGGTGATCACCTGAACATAATCTTATTTAACGAGGAAAATTATAAAAACCACTGCTGTGGTCATCACTATCCTCTTGCAATAGGACCCGCTGGATGGCTAATAGTACCTCAAAAGTAATATTAATCAAAAAATTACTATTGACCATGCCAAAAGAGTTGAAAAGGAAAGTTTTGAGTGAGGAAAGGAAGGGTTCAATTCTGGTTTTACTGGCAGAGGGATACAGTGAGCGTCAGGTTGCTTCCATCCTTAAAATTTCAAAGACGGCGGTTCATAAGAACAAGGTCAAGCAGCAGACATTGGGGACAACAAAGCTACAGACCGGCAGAGGGCGAAAACGACTCTCTACTGACCGGGATGATCGCCAACTCATTCGAATGTCACTCAACAACCGTAGGATGACATCAAGTGACCTACAAAAAGAATGGCAAACGGCAGCTGGGGTGAAGTGCACGGCAAGGACGGTTCAAAACAGGCTCCTAGGGGCAGGGCTGAAGTCGTGCAAAGCTAGAAAAAAGCCCTTAATCAATGAGAAGCAAAGAAGAGCCAGGCTGAGGTTTGCAAAAGACCATAAGGATTGGACCGTAGAGGACTGGAGTAAGGTCATCTTCTCTGATGAGTCCAATTTTCAGCTTTGCCCAACACCTGGTCGTCTAATGGTTAGACGGAGACCTGTAGAGGCCTACAAGCCACAGTGTCTCGCACCCACTGTGAAATTTGGTGGAGGATCGGTGATGATCTGGGGGTGCTTCAGCAAGGCTGGAATCGGGCAGATTTGTCTTTGTGAAGGACGCATGAATCAAGCCACGTACAAGGTTGTCCTGGAAGAAAACGTGCTTCCTTTTGCTCTGACATTGTTCCCCAACTCTGAGGATTGGTTTTTCCAGCAGGACAATGCGCCATGCCACACAGCCAGGTCAATCAAGGTGTGGATGGAGGACCACCAGATCAAGACCCTGTCATGGCCAGCCCAATCTCCAGACCTGAACCCCATTGAAAACTTCTGGAATGTGATTATGAGGAAGATGGATGGTCACAAGCCATCAAACAAAGCCGATCTGCTTGAATTTTTGTGCCAGGAGTGGCATAAAGTCACCCAACATCAATGTGAAAGACTGGTGGAGAGCATGCCAAGATGCATGAAAGCTATCAGGGTTATTCCACCAAATATTGATTTCTGAACTCTTCCTAAGTTAAAACATTGGTATTGTGTTGTTTAAAAATGAACATGAACTTATTTTCTTTATTTCATTATTCGAGGTCTGACAACACTGCATCTTTTTTGTTATTTTGACCAGTTGTCATTTTCTGCAAATAAATGCTCTAAATGACAATATATTTATTTGGAATTTGGGAGAAATGTTGTCAGTAGTTTATAGAATAAAACAAAAATGTTATTTTTACCCAAACACATACCTATAAATAGTAAAACCAGAGAAACTGATAATTTTGCAGTGGCCTCTTACTTTTTTCCAGAGCTGTATATATATATATATATATATATATAGCAGTGGAGGCTGGTGGGAGGAGCTATAAGAGGACGGGCTCAATGTAATGGCTGGAATGGAATTAATGGGACAGAGTCAAACATGTGGTGTCCATATGTTTGATCTGTTTGATACCATTCCATTAATTTCATTCCAGCCATTACAATGAGCCCGTCCTCCTATTGCTCCTCCCACCAGCCTCCACTAATATATATAACGATAGCTAACTCCATCCCATACATATGTGGGCAACTGCGGCATTCAAACGAGGCTGCAATGAAAACTAATGGGACTGTAGCGACTGTGTTGGCATCAAACGACGTAACGTACGCCACGCATTATTCAACTCATTCTGTGCCGTACAGCCACTTTCCACCAGGTGTAGCGCTTCTCTCGCAGATTAAAAACAAGAAATGATCAATGGTGAGTGTAATGGTGAGTGTAAAGTTAATTACTTGTGAGTTCATCAATAGTTAATTCAATCAATTTTATTTTTTGCGCATAATCACTGCGAGCCATCATCAAAAACCGTGACACCCACAGTTTAATTGTGAAGATAAATTTAGCACCGCCCTAAAAACCCTTCGACACAAACCTTCAAATAGGTATGTAATGAGACATTATATAAACTCTTTATAGTGTTTTATTTACATGTTAGAGGTGATAAGTTGGACAAATCGGGTGTCAGAGTGCTGCGTGTGGATGTGGTGCAGGGAATCAAGCGCAGGAACAAGGGTGTTCTTCAACAGACTTTGTTTACTCCAAAACAGGAATGAGTCGCCAACCCAACCGGGCGGCACGAACAATTACGCACAACACACAGTGCGCAAAAACAAGAAAAAGTGCACACAGTGCGAACTCTCGAAATTACAAACTAACGAGAGAGGAAACTCCTTGAAGGCAACAGCTGACAAAAATAATCACACATAACACCTGACCCAACACACGATAACTAAATAGGAAACAAAATCAAACACTAACAAGGGACAGGTGTACAACTAGACAAAACTAAACAAACATGAAACATCGAACGGTGGCAGCTAGTACTCCGGGGACGACGACCGCCGAAGCCTGCCCGAACAAGGAGAAGGAGCAGCCTCGGCCGAAACCGTGACAGTACCCCCCCCTTGACGCGCGGCTCCAGCCGTGCGCCGATCCCGGCCTCGGGGACGACCAGGACGACGCGGAGCAGGGCGCGTAGGATGACCCCGATGGAACTCGGTCAGCAGGGACAGGTCTAATATGTCCCTCCTCGGCACCCAGCACCGCTCCTCCGGGCCGTACCCCTCCCACTCCACGAGATATTGGAGACCCCCCATCCGGCGTCTCGAATCAAGGATGGACCTCACAGTGTACGCCGGAGCCCCCTCGATGTCCAACGGGGCGGAGGAATCTCCTCTATCTCATAATCCTGGAGTGGACCAGCTACCACCGGCCTGAGGAGAGACACATGAAACGAGGGGTTAATATTCCTGTAATCAATAGGCAGTTCTAACCTGTAACACACCTCGTTCAACCTCCTCAGGACTTTAAATGGCCCCACAAACCGCCGACCCAGCTTCCGGCAGGGCAGGCGGAGGGGCAGGTTTCTGGTCGAGAGCCAGACTCGATCTCAAGGTGCGTACACAGGCCCCTCACTGCGGTGGAGATCGGCGCTCGTCTTATGCCGACGGATGGCCCGCTGCAGATGAACGTGGGCAGCGTTCCACGTCTCCTCCGAGCGCCGCACCCACTCATCCACCGCAGGGGCCTCGATCTGGCTCTCGTGCCAAGGTGCCAGAACCGGCTGGTACCCTAACACACTCTGGAAAGGGGTTAGTTGGGTGGAGGAGTGGCGGAGAGAGTTCTGCGCCATCTCGGCCCACGGAACGTATCTCGCCCACTCCTCCGGCCGGCCCTGGCAATAAGACCTCAGAAACCTCCCCACATCCTGGTTGACACGTTCAACCTGCCCAATACTCTCCGGGTGGTAACCCGAGGTAAGGCTCACCGAAACCCCCAACCGTTCCATAAACGCTCTCCACACTCTGGAGGTGAACTGGGGGCCTCGATCAGACACTATATCCTCGGGTACCCGTAATGCCGGAAGACATGGGTAAACAGAGCCTCAGCGGTCTGTAGGGCAGTAGGTAGACCCGGCATGGGTAGGAGACGACAGGCCTTCGAGAACCGATCCACAACGACCAGGATGGTAGTATTCCCCTGTGAGAGGGGAAGGTCTGTAACAAAATCCACCGAGAGGTGGGACCAGGGTCGTTGTGGAACGGGCAGGGGTTGTAGCTTACCCCTGGGCAAATGTCTGGGCGCCTTACACTGGGCACACACCGAACAGGAGGAGACATAAATCCTCACATCCCTGGCTAACGTTGGCCACCAGTACTTAGTGCTAAGGCAGTGAACTGTCCGGCCGATACCTGGATGTCCAGAGGAGGGGGACGTATGAGCCCAATAAATGAGGCGATCGCGTACCTCGAGCGGAACGTACGTCCGACCCACAGGACACTGGGGAGGACTTAGGTCGGTGCGTAATGCCTGCTCGATCTCGGCATCGACCTCCCATACCACCGGTGCAACCAGACACGACTTCGGTAGTATGGGAGTGGGCTCAACGGACCTCTCCTCCGTGTCATATCGCCGAGACAGGGCATCTGCCTTCCCGTTCTGGGACCCAGGGATGTAAGTGATTTTAAACACAAACCGGGCTAGAAACATAGTCCAGCGGGCCTGGCGAGGATTCAGTCTCCTAGCTGCCCGGATGTATTCCAGGTTACGGTGGTCAGTTAGAATGAGGAAAGGGTGTTGAGCCCCCTCAAGCCAATGCCTCCACACCTTTAGGGCCTGTACCACGGCTAACAGCTCCCTGTCCCCTACGTCATAATTCCGCTCCGCCGGACTGAGCTTCTTAGAATAAAAAGCACAGGGGCGGAGTTTAGGTGGTGTGCCAGACCGTTGGGAGAGAACGGCCCCAATACCAGCCTCGGACGCGTCTACCTCTACCTGGAAAGGCAAAGCGGGATCCGGATGCGCCAACACCGGCGCCGAGGTAAACAGGTCCTTCAGTCTCCCAAAAGCCCTGTCCGCCTCAGCTGACCACTGCAAGCGCACCGGACCCCCCTTCAACAGAGACGTAATGGAAGCTGCCACCTGTCCAAAACCCCGGATAAACCTCCGGTAATAATTCGCAAAACCCAAGAACTGTTGCACCTCTTTCACAGTGGTTGGGGTTTGCCAATTACGCACAGCTGACACCCGGTCAACCTCCATCTTCACCCCTGACGCAGACAATTGATAACCCAAAAAGGAGACCGACTTCTGAAAGAACAGACATTTCTCTGCCTTGACATATAGGTCATGCTCCAACAGCCTCCTCAACACTCGGCGCACCAGGGCTACATGCTCAGCCTCGGGTAGAACTGTACACCAGAATATCGTCTATGTACACGACTACTCCCTGCCCCTGCATGTCCCGGAAAATCTCATCTACAAAGGATTGGAAGACTGAGGGAGCATTCATTAACCCATATGGCATGACGAGATACTCGTAATGACCGGAGGTCGTGCTAAATGCTGTCTTCCATTCATCGCCCTCTCTAATGCGCACCAAGTTATATGCGCTCCTAAGATCCAATTTTGTGAAGAACTGAGCACCGTGTAATGACTCCGTCATAGTCGCAATCAGAGGAAGTGGATAGCTGTACTTCACTGTAATCTGATTGAGACCGCGGTAATCAATACACGGGCGCAGACCTCCATCTTTTTTCTTCACAAAAAAGAAGCTTGAGGACGCGGGTGAAGTGGAGGCCCGTATGTATCCCTGTCTCAGAGACTCGGCGATGTAAGTTTCCATTGCCTTCCTCTCCTCTTGGGACAAGGGATACACATGGCTCCGCGGGAGAGCTGCTCCTGACTGGAGATCTATCGCACAATCCCCCTGTCTATGAGGCGGCAGCTGCGCTGCCCTAGTCTTACTGAACACCAGTTTCAAATCCTCATACTCAGGGGGAATCTGCAGTGCTGGCATTAGATTCGGACTCTCCACCGAGGTCGCCCCTATGGAAACACCCAGACACAGCCCCACACACTGAGCAGACCACCCTGTAAGAGCATTCTCTCGCCACGAAATAGTAGGGTCATGGGTAATCAACCAGGGAAGCCCCAGCACCACCGGATACGCAGGAGAGTCAATCAGATAGAGCTGAATCGTCTCCTCATGACCCCCCTGCGTCACCATCTTAAGAGGCGCTGTGACCTCCCTAATCAACCCAGATCCTAACGGACGGCTATCTAGGGCATGTACAGGGAAAGGCTTATCAACGGGAAGGAGGGGAATCCCTAACTTTACACAGAACTGGCGATCTACAAAATTCCCAGCTGCGCCTGAATCTACCAGCGCCTTATGCTGGGAACGAGGTGCAACCTGTGGAAAACAAACAGGCAAGGTTAGGTGAACGACAGAAAGCTCTGGGTATGTAGGGCGCCTACTCACCTGGGAGGACTCCCCAATGCCTGGCCTGACCTCACCTCCACCAGGGGACCTTCCCCAACACCTAGCCGCGGTGTGCCCTCCACGGCCACAGTTGGTGCAGGGAACGGCCCCCTCGGGTTCCTACTCCTCCGTTCCCTAGCGCCAGCACCTCCGAGCTCCATAGGGCTCGGCTCGGAGGCGCTGGAAGGTGGAATGGGCAACCCCCCCCCCGGGACGTCCACGGGTAGCGAGCAGGGTGTCCAGCCGAATGGCCATGTCGACCAGTTGGTCAAACGACAACGTGGTATCCCTGCACGCCAACTCTCTCTGGACGTCCTCCCGGAGGCTGCAGCGGAAGTGGTCTATGAGGGCCCGCTCATTCCACCCTGCATCTGCCGCTAGAGTCCGGAACTCCAATGCAAAAGCCTGTGCGCTCCTCATCCCCTGTCGGAGGTAGAACAGACGCTCCCCCCGCCGCCTTCCCCTCCGGTGGATGGTCAAACACGGCACGGAAGCGGCGGGAGAACTCCGCATAGGTAACCGTAGCGGCGTCTATTCTCCTCCATTCGGCGTTGGCCCACTCCAACGCCTTGCTGGTGAGACAGGAGATGAGGGCGGAGACGCCTCGTGTCCCGAGGGAGCCGGGTGTACGGTGGCGAGGTAGAGCTCCACTTGCAGCAAGAACCCTTGACACCCGGCAGCGGAGCCGTCGTACGCCCTCGGGAGGGAGAGCCGAATCCCGCTGGGTTCCGGAAGGGGGACAGGAGGACTGACCGATGGGGATGGTCCGGTAGGTGGGGGCGTGGGTACCCCGCTGGTCTCCCATCGGTGGAGAGTGTTCATCACCTGATCCAGGGCGTGACCGATCTGGTTGATCCTGTCCTCCTGCCCACGAAGACGGTCCTCCATAATGTCCGTTGGCGCAGCTGCTCCTGCTGATTCCATAGTGTGATGTGTGATTCTGTCAGAGTGCTGCGTGTGGATGTGGTGCAGGGAATCAAGCGCAGGAACAAGGGTGTTCTTCAACAGACTTTGTTTACTCCAAAACAGGAATGAGTCGCCAACCCAACCGGGCGGCACGAACAATTACGCACAACACACAGTGCGCAAAAACAAGAAAAAGCGCACACAGTGCGAACTCTCGAAATTACAAAATAACGAGAGAGGAAACTCCTTGAAGGCAACAGCTGACAAAAATAATCACACATAACACCTGACCCAACACACGATAACTAAATAGGAAACAAAATCAAACACTAACAAGGGACAGGTGTACAACTAGACAAAACCAAACAAACATGAAACATCGAACGGTGGCAGCTAGTACTCCGGGGACGACGACTGCCGAAGCCTGCCCGAACAAGGAGAAGGAGCAGCCTCGGCCGAAACCGTGACATCGGGTGAAAAAAGCCAGAGAAAATGTGCTTTACAATGGTATTCATATTACAGTTGACCTGGAAGTATTATGTTTTTGGGGTGCTAAAATAAGGTCAAATGTACAGAACAGCGCGATGTACAAAAGTGCGTTAGCTACCGTTAGTGTGAGCGGGCTCTCAATGCATGTCATCTTAAAGAGTTAGGAAATCTGTGCTCGTTTCTCTGCTGCCATTTCCCCTGGAAAGATGGAGGCTCTGTTAGGCATTAGCAACATGCTCTTTCAGGAGAGAGGAGAGCTAAAGTGGGAGCCATACAAAGGAACTGCCTGCCTGTGTCCTACCACAAGAATGTGGCCCTGGGTTCTAAGAAGACATTCCCTCGCCTCTGCTCTTTATAGCTGCAGTCTGGGTCCCGAGCCAAGACCCACAGGCTCTGACTCCATGAAAAGTAAATAGCTTCAATGTGCGACTACTGCAGGCATACTGTAGCATCGCTCTTGTTTATCAGGACGGTCTCCGTGCTCCAAGCCCAGAAACGTTGGTGAATAGCTAAGTCTAACAGGCAGACGAAGAGGGTGTCGGTGCCCAATGTTGGAACACATTAAGTATTTTGCGCTATACGCTCACCAACACTGATATTACCAACTCTTCAAAAGTTCCCTACCATGCTCCTAAAATGTCTGCCGTGTAGCACTTACCTAGCCTGATCTCAGATCTGTTTGTGCTTTCTGAATTGGCCAAACATCACAAACAGACCTGGGATCAGGCTATAGACACTACTTACCACCTCTGTGTTGGTGATCTTAGCCAGCAGGTCAGTCAAACGGTCTCGACTCAGGGCCTGGTCTGATTTGTCCAGCTGCAGGCCGCAGACTGCCGCCCCCACGCTGCCCGAAGCGATCATGGAGGGGGGGTTCATGGCGAAGCTGAAATCTGAGGACAAGAGACAACGTGATCCATCAGTCACCTGTCGGACATCAGTGAGTTCACAACAGTCAAGTCAAGGGGTGACAAACCAGAATCGTAGTTACACATTCAAGTCAAGGAGTAGTCCAAAGGAAGTGAGGAAGCATTTAAAGAGGGACAAGTCTATAATATAAGTTACGAACTGAGTTGAACTCTACTTTCCCATAGATTAACACATTCACACAAGATGCACTATCAAGTCAAGGAGTAGTCCAAATGAAGTAAGGGAGCTGAGCATTTAAAGACGTTCAAACATCTTTATAATCTCTTAATATGAGTTCTTAAAGAGCTTAACCCAACTTTCCCACAGTCTAACACATGTCCAAAATGGCCGTGGTGGAGTCTGTGTGTTTTCCCTCACTCTGCCTCAGCTGTGATTAGGAAAACAGAGCAGGAATCCTCCTACTCAGTGAGCAATAAGTTCCAGGAACTACTCCCTCTTGTCCACCATCAACCAGGCCCAGAGCCCTGAGCGACAACAGCCCTGCCGGATGGCTGGCTGGCGGGGGAGAGAGGAAGCAGGCCTGGAGGAAAGGAAACGGCCCTAACGTGGACTGGGGTTAGCTCCAGCTCTAGCCCCAGCACAGCACAATCCAGCCAAGCACAGACCCTGGTCTCTGTGCTGTGGCCTTCTCTCTCTTTATAGAAAGAGGATGTGACTGATAGCTTTGGATCAACCCCAGGGAGTAGTCCAACCACTCTCGTCTCCTCCTCAAGAGTCCAGCTGTGCAAAGGCCAGAGAGCTCCCCTGTCATGAGAACAACATTCAGAACAGCACATAAAACCCCAAACATTTACATTACTGCTAAACCACAGCGGATTCTTTTTTTATTGTGGCTGTTTTGCGCTTATGATATAAACGGGCCGCTTATGAATAGTGGGGAGACCGCTGAAACACGCCCAAATAAAAAATGCAACACTAAAATGGCACTAAACAGCCACAGGGCATGAACCTCATTGAAGGAGCCTATGGCTTGAATACCATATTGTAGTAAACAAGGACTTATGGGCCAGATCGGATCAAAGAGACACATGGCAGTAAATCTGAATACACCAAAGTGGACTTTTTCCCTACGTTTTAATTCCTCCCTCTAAAATTGTCTGACAAGGAAAAAAACGTATGTGAAAGATTGAATATATAGAAGAGAGAAATAGACCAGCAGCTGCCTACAGGTAAGCTAGTTGGGACTGTCTTATTACTGCAGTCCATTCAATCAGAACAAGGACATAGGCGGTAGGACATACAGTAGGATATAGGAAAGGAAACAAACCCATTGGGATTCACCCTTAGAGTTTAGGAAGGGCCTGAAGCAGCATCTGAGTCCATCCTGCTCCACAGCAGAGATGTACAGAGGCTGGGGGAGGAAGGAAGGAAGACTGCCGGCTGCCAGTTCTGACTTATCAAACCTGGAAGGGCCTCTGTCAACAAACAATACTCAGAAAGAGAGAGCGAGAGAGCAACCCAGCTGCTGCACCCGAGTCATCCTAGTCCACAGAGGAGGAGGTGGAAGGGGAGCCAAACAGCAGGCGAGGAGACTCATCCACCCACTGTCATCACAGGGGGAGGCTAACCTAAACACTACACGCACTGAGAGGATTCTCCCAGCCTCCTTTAACTATACTATTAATGCCTTATATGCTCAAAGTGCTCTGATACAGCTTGCATCTGCTTTTAGCAGCCGTTCTAATGTAAAGATGACCCCATTAGGCTACGAGCAGTGTTCCAGTGATGGAAACAGAAACGTGGAGAGCAGTCATTGGATGGATGTGTGTTTGTGGTCCCTGCCTTTAGACTGCAGAGTAGAGGGTCAGATGAGTGCAATCAACGATGAGTCACAATGTCAGACAGATTGTGAAGGAGAAAGAGGAGAGACTATCCTATCAGGAAGCAGAAGGTCTCCTGAGGTCATTTCCTGTTATTACCTGTGGCACACAGGGCGATGAATGTCTGTGTGTGCTTGCGGACCACAGATAGCTTCTCTTTGGGCAGGGGCAGTCTGCCTATGATGTGATCCACAAAGTCGTTTGGGATGACTGCCGCCATGTTCCACTTCAACTTCCCTAGGACCACCAACTCCCACTCCTAGAGGACAGAGACGGAAGGAAGAAAACAAAGCATGAGAAGAATTGCAATGTCTTGTGGATCATTATTATGCATTCACCACTTTACTCAGCCTTACTGTCAAAAAATGCATGAGCTGGGTTTATAAGCTGCTGAACGATTAACCAAAATGTCGGTTTTTAAACTACTAATTGACTGACGTCGTTTTTTTTTTCCTTCTGTGAACTTTCCTTCTTCTGTGAGCTCAATGCGCACATCTTACAGTTTCTCTAGGGATAAATCAGATCGAGCCTGAACTGTGCGAGTTGTCCTTTCCAACAGGCCAATATACTACATAGTTTAGCGCATTAAACGTGGTAATTAACTACAATGACCATAATCCATTGCGCATCTACTTGTCCGGTCTGAGTTTAATTTATGCCTGCTACAGAAGAGAGATAAATGCGTGATATAGAGAGCAGCTGTTGCTTCGCGAGGTCTCTACCTGAAAATACATGATCTAATTCATTGATAGTTGGTATTCAGCAGTCATAAAAGTATGCCTTATTTACTTTGAAGAACTACTAAAATAGTGATTTAGTCAGACAGCATAGGCAGCAGCTCTATAGAGATGAGATGATGACTTGGAATGAAATAATAGTAATCAAATAAAACAATTGTAATATACACAACTGAAATACTTTATTAAAGTCAAATAATGTGAAATTATGGTTAATAAGTGATAAGCAGTAATCGGCAGTCACTACCATCATGGGACTTTTATCAATTGTTTTATTCTGTTGTAGGGTATTGAGGGGATGTTTGAGGATTGTTGATCCTGTTACTCATCTGTTTGCCATGAAATACCATGCATACCAACAAGTCTGTCTCAATTCAGAGGAGATATCATTCAACACCAGAGCAACATTTTCCTCGACTCTCTCTTTGCTCTCTCTCTCTCGCTCCCGCTCTCTGTCTGAATATTTGTCTGCATGGTTCTCTCATTGTTATTCAACTACCCGCCCTCCAGGACAACTACAGCACCCGATGTCACAGGAAGGCCAAAAAGATCATCAAGGACATCAACCACCCGAGCCACTGCCTGTTCACCCCGCTATCATCCAGAAGGCGAGGTCAGTACAGGTGCACAAAGATTGGACCGAGAGAATGAAAAAGCTTCTATCTCAAGGCCATCAGACTGTTAAATAGCCATCACTAGCACATTAGAGGCTGCTGCTGCTTATTGAAATCACTGGCCACTTTAAGAAATGGAACACTAGTCACTTGAATAATGTTTACATATCTTGCATTACTCATCTCATATGTTTATTTATTTATTTTATCTTTATTTAACTAGGCAAGTCAGTTAAGAACAAATTCTTATTTACAATGACGGCCTACACCGGCCAAACCCGGACGACGCTGGGCCAATTGTGCGCCGCCCTATGAGACTCCCAATCATGGCCGGTTGTGATACAGCCTGGAATCGAACCAGGGGGTCTGTAGTGATGCCTCAAGCACTGAGATGCAGTGCCTTAGACCGCTGCGCCACTCGGGAGCCCAGTATATGTATATACTGTATTCTATAATATTCTACTGTATCTTAGTCCATGCCGCTCTGTCATTGCTTGTCCATATATGTATATATTCTTAATTCCATTCCTTCCTTAGATTGGTGTGTATTGGGTATATGTCGTGAAATTGTTAGATATTACTTGTTAGATATTACTGCACTGTCGGAGCTAGAAGCACAAGCATTTCGCTACACCCGCAATAACATCTGCTAAACACGTGTATGTGACAAATACAATTTGATTTGATTTGATGTGACATGTCGAGCCTCGCCACTGGTTCCAGTCCCAGCCAAAAAGACAGCAGCATCGCAGCCACAGTTGCTTCCTTCCTGTCACAAGCCTTAGCTAGAGTCTTTGGTCTGCACCGCCCGCGTTGGTTAGCATGCTGCAGGGAGCTTTTATGTTAAAAGCAGCCTCACCCCAAGGGGAAAAGGAATGGAACAAAACAGCCAATGTGACAAATTCAGCTGATCCCCCGACTGGTTTCCTCTTTGAGATGATGTGTCAACCCGAGACAGAGGCTGTGGCAGTGAACGCCCATGTTTACTGAAACCCCTCTGTTAGCGTGGACAGGGACAGCCCCCTCTCTGAGCGGCTCTCTCAGATGATATGGGCAGCCCAGGACAAGCGTCAGCCATACAGCGAGACTTCATTCATCCATATATGTTTCCTACCAGCGCAGCGCCACACATGCAAAAGATTAACCTATGCTAAGCCCGTGGAGAATGTAGACTGAAGATGTGCAGGGAGGAGGTCTGTTCTGTTGTCGCTGCTGCGCTCACTTCCTGGACAGCTGCCCTTGCTAGAAACCCCCTGAATTCCCCTCTCTCTCCCAGCTGATGCACCAGCTGTGGCTCATTGACAAAGAATCTCAATTTCACCATGTCTCTTCTTAGCCTGGTCCCAGGTCTGTTTGTGCCGTCTAGCATGAGTTTGCATTACTGTGACCTTAAGAATTGGCAAGACAGCACAAACACATCTGGGACCAGGCTAGTCTCTAACTATAAGTTTCCATTGACTTTTTCCAAGGAAACCTCTAGCACAAGGGTTGTGTGCTGATGCAACCCCAGCAGCTGGACAGCAGAGGAGAAGAGGACACAGTCCTATAGCTCTCCTATGGTGATTCATATTTGGCCTCTTGAGCAACATGGGTGGGACATGCCATTTACTGTAGAAATATTGATGTAATGGTAGGGAGGAATGTCTTATCTGATACTAGGGAGTGACAGGCTTTAAAGAGTTGCTAGGAGGGTGGGCTGGTTAACTGGGGGTCCCCTGTGGGATAACCTGTGAATAACTGGCCCCTGAGCGAGACCAATCATTCAATTAACAACAGAGAGAGTGGTCAAGAAAACACAGTTGGATATTATGAAACTAATGCATATAAACTTCCTCAACCAGTGGATCTTAATAGAACCCTTTGTGGATGTATGCACTACTGTTCCTTTCTACAAATTCTTGATTCACAATGTTGGAAATGTTTAAATCCTTCTACCACAAGACAAATAACTGCCACTAGATGGCAACACAGGCCACTTCAGTTCAGATCTGATCAGGCACTCTCCTCATGCATGCATAGGCCTACTGTATGGCCAAGGAATTAATCAGTCTCCAGAACTGTACACTGACATATCTAACTAAATATGTCTGAAGAAAAAAGTATAATCTTGTACAATTATTGGGCTATACATGAATGTATGACGTTTTAAGTAATTGCATACTTTTCCATGCATTATGAGAAAACAATTGTTTCTTACCAGCAGCTCCCTTGGTGTGATGGAGTTGTCTGTGTACATGCACAGCTTTTCTGCAGTTAATGGACGACTCTCCTTTAACTTTGTTGCAAGGAACATGCATACAGCTCCTAGAAGTTGCAAATAAGACTTTCTAGTGGGCACCACCGCTAAAAATCTGTCCAAATAATTAATAGCCAAGGGGAAAACGTCTTCCTCAGTCTTCTCCTCTTCACAAACCTGGTGGGAGAGAATATTATTATAATATTAGGCCTACTATTTTTTTATTATTATATCAATATTTACATTAATGTCTGCAGAAACAAGAAAATATCAAATTGTGCATGATGGGAAAACCAAATGTGATCTATGTTGTCGATATTCAGTCAGTGGATCCGCATTAAAAGCTTAAATATCAAAGTATGTCAAAAAGCTCTCATTCATTATAGCCTGTAGCGGAAGTTATGCCCAAACACCCACGCTGCTCATTTCGCCATGTCCGACATATTTTCAAAAAATAATTACTAATATAAATAAATTAGCTACAGCAGGGAAATTGTATGCGTAATGTTCATAAACCATTCCTAAACCATTCCCGAAAATTGTGAGAATAATTTGTCTTTGATAAAGGTTTATAATTGAAAAAACGAAAGTAGCCTGTGCGTGCTTGCTGTTTTGACGCAACAAGAACTGGAAATAATATTTTCCAAAAATGGTCATAATTATTCAGAACGTTCAAATTGGATAGATTCAACATGAAAATGAAGCTTAAAATGTCTTCTTTCATTTGACTGATTCCATGACTAATACAATCCAAGATGTTGACATTCCGCGAACTTAAATGCATGGTGATGACTTTAACTAGCCTGGTGGAACTTCCGAAGCACCACAACGCATTGCATGGGTCATTTCTCAGTGAATTAAATTGTTAAAATTCGGCTACACGACATGCATGTCAGCTCTCAAAACAACCATGCTATGAAACTTCAATAAACCATCTGAATAAATACACAACCTTATTACAGAGTTATTAGAACATGCGCCTATGAACAACTTGCAACATTCTTACACAAAAACGCACACACATGTTGATTTGGATTAGAGAAATCAAATCGTATTATACAAGGCACACTTATTAGAGTGAGGGAAGTAAATGACTTCAAACAATATACCTGACCAATGCACACATGCCTTCAAGCAGCAATATACCTGATCAATGCACATGTAGGCTAAAAACGCTCACAAACCTCGTGCATCCATCCTGCAACCATTCGCCTCATTTGTGGCTGAATGTCCTTCTGGACACATTTAAAATACGAACATTGCGGTAGAAACCTGTCTTCAATGGTTAGCAGACTTTGCAATACTCTGTCGTCATAGAGAATGTTGGGGTCAATTTGGGCTCTCACGACTTTGTCCTCGAAGCAAAGAAGTTCCATGGTTCGGTTCTTTCCTTTGCAGAAAAAAATTATAACGTCAAAACAGTAGTGGGGACAGTGTAAAACTGCTGGAGAAGTAGGCTATTCGGGAGGAAGCATGGGTGAGACTGCAGGGTTTATTCCAGCGTAGTCCTGCCTCTCGATAGCCTCTGTTTCCTCTCAGCTCTGACCTTTAGGCTACTTTCTTCTTATTGAAGTCTGAATAAACGCAGGGTAGGCTATAGGCTATGACGCAAGCATATCTCATTCTGCACAACAATTGGCTAGGCTATAGTGATAGATTGTACAACAAGCTTTTGCTCTATCTCTTGCTGTGTTGCTAGAAGCAGGAACCGGATGAATGCCACCTCACTCGTTTAACTTGTCCCTCTCCCCACCCCAACTCCGGCCTCACACATGCGCTGATGCAGTGAAATCGAAAATATAGAAATGTCAGACATGAACCTAATCGATCACACTAGCATTGTGAGGTTTCTGTATCTCTTACATCTTTGTTTGTCATCTTTAACCAGGCTACTGCTTCTACTACGGCTAACGAATTTCAAATAACCGTGTTATTATAAGATTATAACTAGGCTATTCTTAATTGGCACTTAATTGATTAATTATCAAGAGCTTGGAATCTAGCAAACTAAACCGCAAGCTTTTCTTTAGTTCAACTATCTTAGTTCAACTATCTCAATGTTTACAGAACAATCACCTATACTATTGTTGAAAGAGGAACTACAAATCATTGAGCTGAAAAAGCAACATCTTGCTGGGATGATAACACACATTTCCTCTTTCACAATCATTACCAAAAATAACTGAATGAAATATGGAGTTTCATTGAGAGAAACAAACTGCTGCAGCATCTGCTGAGTTGTTATGAGAACGGAATGCCCAGAAAGAGAGGGCGAATTGTCTCCATGGGAATGTCAAGGTTAGTCAGATTAGTTTTACTTCAAAGGGGACAGGCTGAAAGCATTCAGTTTGCATTCCACTTTCAGGTCAGACAGATATGCAATTAATATAGGCCTATGGGGAAACAAGTTGACGACCTCAGTTATAGTGTGCAGGGCAGGAGTCTCAGCTGGAGACCATATGGGACCATGGCTGCCATGCTCATACCAGGCAGCCATAATCCAAACCTTGGGGGAAATGGAGGTGTCAGACAGATAAACCTCCCTTTGCTCAATGCTACTGTGTGTGCATGTGTCTAATGATAACACGTGTCAGCCACTATCACACACTCCAAGTCGCACAGAGGTAACAGAGACTGGGCCGAGCCCTGGGAAAACGTGGGGGAGCGTGAAATCACCTTGATCCAAAGATTCCTGCTGCATACCAGCCCACTGAACCCATTAGAGCAGGGGCTCCGAGACATACAGGCCCCCAGATCAGAGCAGATCACAGGATGACACCAGGGTCAGAGAAAGAGAGGCACAGACACACACACACACACACACACACACACACACACACACACACACACACACCTGGGGGAGAGAAAGATAGTGGGGAAAATAAAGATATTCACTAATCCCTGAAATTGGCCTGAAGGTCAACATCATTATATTATGAAAAATGTATGCACTCACTAACTGTAAGTCACTCTGGATTAGAGCGTCTGCTAAATGACTAAAATGTAAATGTATGAACGTTGTGTGATTGAGCGAGTAATGCAAGCGAGACCATCAGGTAAATAAATACCGCAATGACGTGCCAGTTAACTGCCAAACCTGATTATAGCGTGCCCACATAGCCAGGGCCCAGAGTTTTTCCTGACTGTCTGACCCATCAGGGAAAACTCAGGGCCCCACGATGGCACATGAAGAGGCACAAAGTCTATTTTGGTTTATTTGCAGCAGAGACGAGCATTCCAGGCTGGAATGCCTGTGTGTCAACAGTCAGTGGTGAGAACCTCTCTCAGAGTTGCAGAGTTGTACTGTGAGCCAATGCAGTGAGAATCTCTCTCAGAGCTGCAGAGTGGTACTGGGAGCTAATGCGGTGAGAACCTCTTAGAGCTGCAATACTGAGCCAATGCGGTGAGAACCACTCTCAGAGCTGCAGAGTGGTACTGGGAGCTAATGCGGTGAGAACCTCTGTCAGAGCTGCAGAGTGGTACTGGGAGCCAATGCGGTGAGAACCAATCTCAGAGCTGCAGAGTGGTACTGGGAGCTTTCATATGTTCCACTAATATCATGTCAGTGCTCTTATAATTGCAATGGACATGACAAGCACAGCTTCAAGGTTTGTGTGTGGTAATGAGGTTAACACACTCAGTAGAGTTATGTATGTGCAGGGTAGAAGGCATTTGACATAAGAGACTCCCATCACTCCTATGGTTCTTCTTCAGAGCAAAGTGAACCTATGAAGAAGCCAGTGAATGCGAGAGTCAAGGGGAAGGAAAAGCTGACCTGGCACAGAATAAAAACCATAGAGAGCAAAAGGCATGTGGGTTGGCCCGACTGCAGCCCAAGTAATTCCTTTCAATTTGAGCCCTGTTGAAGTCTGAGGGAAGATAATAAAATATTTACATAGAAAACATAGACAGACACACAGACGTAGTCTATGCAGACATGCATAAACAGTTAATTTTCCGTCAGACGAGCTAGAGAGAAAGCAATGGAAAAAACTATACATTCAGAACAGGAAAAAGAGGGGTGTTTCCCACATTGTACATTTAGAGATTCTCAGTGAAACTGAAAGCCCTTATTCAAAACCCAATGCCAACATTTGAGAAGACAATGTTGAGACAGTAAGCACTTCCGGGTCTAGTCATTGGTCTTGAACACAGACCTGAGTCAGTGCCTCTATCCCCTCTTCTCTCAGCCCTTCCTATATACAACTCTCCCTCTATCTCTCTCTCTGACGTCCATCAGCTTGTGTCTCTCACCCGTAACCAGCATCTCTGCGAGAACATTGGCCTACTCTGTTCCTTCCATACACTCAGGAGTGAGGGAGCAAGAGAAGGAGGGGAGGGGAGGATTGGAGGGAGGGAAGGAAGGGGGGAGCGCCTAGCACAAAGGGGGAGCTTGGATTAAGTCACGAGCGGCTAGCGAAATAGGTTGGATTTTTACTGGGTGAGATCACATCCTCTCCTCTGAACAGAGAACAAAACTCATCCTCTGACGTCTGGAGGAGCGCACTCTGATGAGCCTGAGACGGTGTCTGTGTCTCTGTATGTCAACCTGTACGTACAGCGTGCAGTATGTGTACATGAGTGTGTTGTGTGTGTAGGCTATGAGAGAGTGATGTAGTTCCTGTGAACGCATACTCGATAGAGGGAGTCTGCGTTATGTAACTAACCAGGCCGAGGCTGAGGGGGCCCCCTGTGCTGCTCTGTCTGTCAGCTCTACAGTCAGTTCACAGGAGGTTGGTGGCACCCTAATTGGGGAGGACGGGCTTGTGGTAATGACTGGAGCAGAATTAGTGGAACGGTATCAACTACATCAAACATATAGTTTCCATGTGTTTGATGCCATTCCATTTGCTCCATTCCAGCCATTATTATGAGCTGTCCTCCCCTCAGCAGCCTCCACTGAGTCAGTTCCCCTTCCTCTCCTCTCCTCACATCACAGACATCTCAAGGCGTTGAAGAAGGGAAGTGGTTTGAATGGGAGCCAATAGGCAGTGGGCAGCCTGTCACAAGTGGACCTGGTCTGTGCAGTCAAAGATCAGGGGAAGGAAGAACGCAAACAAAAAATATTCTGGTGAGGGAGCTCCTGTCAGCAGCGTTGGCTGGTGCTTTCTGAATGGGGAGGATGCTGTATTTGGTTGTGCTGGGCTGAGGGGGTGTGTCCTTGTGACCACCAGCTTCCTCTTTAAAGGCCGATTCATCAGAAACAGGATGTCCAACAGGAAGAAAGGCCCAGGGGGCAGATAGACCAACAGAGCAGCTGGCCATAAATACAGTATACTTGTCCCAAACAAAAGTTCTGTCCAGACTGATGATTGCAGTTGTTCTGTAGCCTGTTGAAAACATGGTGTGTTAATCAGTGGCGAGCCGTTTCCAGTAAAACATTTTTGGAGTCGTTTATTTTAAGGCGCTGGCCCCACTGGTCTACAAATAACATTGCTTTCTTCGTCTCTGTGACTTCCCTCCGTCTTTGCAACATTTCCTCCCCAGCACACTTACATTTCCCTCCAGAGAGAAAGGAGGAAATGGGGCCCTAGCTCGCACGGCTGAAGAAAGTGCTTTGAAAACTGCTATAGCAAGGTGATCCGACTCCTTATAAATCGCTAGCAGGGAAGGGTAGACTCCTGAGTCTGGTCTGGAGGCTGCCCCGGCCCTGTTCCTTTCCTGTGTGTGATGCATGCTAACCATGGGCCTCTTATTCCTATACCAGGCACAAAGAAACCTCTGTGAGAGGATAGCCATCTCAACTCACGTCTTAATTCACCTTATTGGTCTCATTGCTTGATTAGATTGAGGGAGAACGCAGGATGAGAGAGCTCCCCTGTCGCCAGACTCAGCCATTCAACAGGACGATGGAAGTCATCCTGCAGCCCAAAGTGGGACTTGGATTTCATCCCGATAAAAGGGTTGTGCAAGGCAGACCAGGGTTAAATTAATTTGAATAATTTCAAATACTTTATCTGTGCTTGATTGAGCTTGCCTGGCTTACTGGACCAATAGAAAAGTCCCCGAAAGTGCAAACCCCGCCCACCTGGCACTCCAGCCAAGCTAAAGCAAACACTCAACGAATTTGAAAGATATCATATAGTATTTGAACACAGGTCTGGAGCAAGCACAGAGCGTTATCCTCAAACACAGCGATGGCTGGGGACACTGCTGGGCTTCAAGCAATTCAAGGGGAAAAAGCAATCCATGTCTGTGAGGTACAGTAAGTCTTTCTGACTGATTTCCCAACAGATTTCTCTCAAAGTGAAAAGCCATTCTAGGAATCTTGGCTGGGTCAAGTACAATCTTGCAGCACAGGCTTGGTCAGCCCACTCAGGGACCATAGGGTGGGGGCGGTAGGGCCTATCGCCCAGAGATGGCAGTGGCTACAACGGTCCCAACCGCTCACCACAAACCGGTCCAGCTGCACAGACCGCTGATTAACAAAGCAAACAAACAAACACTCTCACATTACGATGGTAATAAAACATTCCAACAAGATTGCATAATCTTATATTCCAAATAGCCTACAGAAGATCGAAGACAAGCACCAGGCATACCAGCCTTATCCCCTTATCTGCAGGAAATGCCATTGTATGAATTAGAGTGGTGAGGTTGGTGTGACCGGGAGTGACCATTCCCCCTGCTCTCCCCCGTCGCCCCGGGACACGGCCTGGCTTTGATCCTGTGATTTCTCTCCTGGCCTGGAGGACCAGGGAGGCAGAGGAGGCTGACCTGACCAGGGTGAGCCCAGTATTGCGGTGGTCTCCCTGGGATCAGAGCGTGGTACCATCAGGCTGGTATGTCAGTGCTCTGTACCCACCAGGGCGTTACTTCGGACCAAGCCAAGGAATTTCACATACTGCCAACTGCACACTGAAATCATCTCATCTCAAAACTTAATTGGAGAAATATGAGACTCAAACATGAATGGTATGTGTGTTGATTGCTCCATAATGTGGTGTTAGTCAGTCTATGTCTTTTTTATTATTCTTCCCTGTTCCTCCTCCTCCAAATTACACTGAAAATATGTTTAATTGTTCTCCCATAATTCCCTGCCTGTCCCTTCAGAATTATGGTCACTGTTTTCTCATGTATTTTTTCCCATGACACATTACTTTGGGCACAGCCCTTTTTTAGCTGGGAGCCTAAATTCAGTTCGACAGGCTGGATCTTTATTTAGCAAGAAGGCAATAAGCACTTTCTTTCTCCACAGTGAAAACCAGTTGAAATACAAATCTTGAGATGAAGAACCTAATAGGACCTGAAACTGGTGTTGTCATATACAAGGCTAGAGGCACCCAATAAATGGGAGGTGTATCAAAGCAGGCTGATGATGATGATGGCATTACGAAGGGACCAATCAGAGAGCAGCATAGAGCTCGAGTTGATTATCGCTTTTATACCATGGCTATAATTTAACACATTTGCCGCTAGAAATATGTCCATTTTCAGGTAGAAATGTGTTCAACATCCACTGAAGTAGCTAGCAAGTTTACTAGATAGCTACAGTAGTTTCCTTGGTAAACAAACAAACAGACTTGCTAGTTTAGCTAACCAAACCATCAGTCCTAGCTTGCTATTATGAAAATCGAATTCAACAATGCCAATAATGTTTTCAATTCGACTTTTGCTTTCAAAAGCAGCACAAACATAAAACATGTAAGAATGAACTATAGCCATGGAATTCTACCATGCTGATACCTTGCTTTCTAGGAAAATAATGCACGCTGTAGAATGCCCTTCAAGCCAATCAGAAATGAGTATAAGACAACGTGTATAATGTTAAATTGGTCCCTCATTATTACATCATCATAACTCTACTCTCTGATTAGTCCATCATAAGGACATTGTCATAACCCTGCTCTCTGATTGGTCCTTTCGTAATGACAATGTTCTTATGATAGACTAATAAGAGAGCAGGGTTATGATGTCATTATGAAGGGACCAATCAGAGAGAAGTGTTATGAGGATATCATAATGTCATAATAAAGGCCAGGGCCAATCAGAGCCCAGGGTTATGACGATGTCATTATAAAGGGACCACTCAGAGAGTATCAGGTATATTATACACACAACATGTCCCATACACAATTTTGAGAAGCAAGTGATATACAGTGCATGCGGAAAGTATTCAGACCCTTGACTTTCTCCACATTTTGTTACGTTACAGCCTCATACTAAAATTTATTAAATTGTTTTTTTCCCTCATCAATCTACACACAATACCCCATAATTACAAAGTTTGTAGAAATATTTGCTAATTTATTATAAATAAAAACTTAAATATCACATTTACATAAGAATTCAGACCCTTTACTCAGTACTTTGTTGATGCACCTTTGGCAGTGATTACAGCCTCAAGTCTTCTTGGGTATGACGCTACAAGCTTGGCACACCTGTATTTGTGGAGTTTCTCCCATTCCTCTCTGCAGATCCTCTCAAGCTCTGTCAGGTTGGATGGGGAGCGTTGCTGCACAGCTATTTTCAGGTCTCTCCAGAGATGTTCGATCGGGTTCAAGTCCGGGCTCTGGCTGAGCCACTCAAGGACATTCAGAGACTTGTCCCAAAGCCACTCCTGCATTGTCTTGGCTGTGTGCTTAGGGTCGTTGTCCTGTTGGAAGGTGAACCTTCGCCCCAGTCTGAGGTCCTGAGTGCTCCGGAGCAGGTTTTCATCAAGGATCTCTCTGTACTTTGCTCCGTTCATCTTTGCCTCAATCCTGACTAGTCTCCCAGTCCCTGCCGCTGAAAAACATCCCCACAGCATGATGGTGCCACCACCATCCTTCACCGTAGGGATGGTGCTAGGTTTCCTCCAGACGTGACACTTGGCAATCAGGCCAATGAGTTCAAGCTTGGTTTCATCAGACCAGAGAATCTTGTTTCTCATGGTCTGAGAGTCTTTAGGTGCCTTTTGGCAAACTCCAAGCGGGCTGTCGTGTGCCTTTTACTGAGGAGTGGCATCCGCCTGGCCACTCTACCATAAAGGCCTGATTGGTGGTGTGCTGTAGAGATGGTTGTCCTTCTGGAATGTTCTCCCATCTCAACAGAAGAACTCTAGAGCTTCTTGGTCACCTCCCTGACCTAGGCCCTTCTCCCCCGATTGCTCAGTTTGGCCGGGCAGCCAGCTCTAGGAAGAGTCTTGGTGGTTCCAAACTTCTTCCATTTAAGAATGATGGAGGCCACTGTGTTCTTGGGAACCTTCAATAATGCAGAATTGTTTTTGGTACCCTTCCCCAGATCTGTGCCTCGGAGCTCTACGGACAATTTCTTCGACCTCTGTGGGACCTTTTATAGAGAGGTGTGTGCCTTTCCAAATCATGTCTAATCAATTGAATTCACCACAGGTGGACTCAGCTCAAGTTGTAGAAACATCTCAAGGATGATCAAAGGAAACAGAATGCACCTGAGCTCAATTTCGAGTCTCATAGCAAAGGGTCTGAATACTTATGTAAATAAGGTATTTCTGTTTTTAATTTTTAATAAATTAGCAAACCTTTCTAAAAACCTGTTTTCGCTTTGTCATTAAGGGGTATTGTGTGTAGATTGCTGAGGACATTTCTTTATTTAATCCATTTTAGAATAAGGCTGTAGCGTAACAAAATGTGGAAAAAGTCAAGGGGTCTGAATACTTTCCGAAGGCACTGTACAATCAGACTAAAACATTCCCACAAGGACTGTTCAGTTTGCTCCATTGGGCATTTTAATACCAGATACCCCTCTGAAGAGACATATCCCTCCCTCCTCCCTGAGGTCAAAGAAGAAGTCATCGATTCTTCCCACTGAAACTCTGGGAAGAAGAATAGAGGCCCAGAGTCTTTTTCCCCTTAAACGTTATTATTCCAATGTCAAGCCCCACACTGGCCGGTCCACTTGTGTGAGAGGAGAGAGCGAGGTTCACAGTGCTGCCGAGGCTTCGCTGAGATGCTCCAGGCTGATCCTGGGCCATCATTTCCCAGGACCAAGGCCACATCCCTGGGGATCTCTCGTCCAGTTTTGGCCCCCATCGCTCTGGATCTTCCGTCGTCTTCCGGACTGGGAAAACGGCCCATCAGGCCATCACACTGACCTACATAGTGCACTGTTGGATGGTCCCCATCTATCAAATCCATCTGAGATACAGTGCTCTCAGATCGTTGTAGCCTTTTGATTTCTAGGAATGATGAATGTGACACATCCAATGTTTAAAAAACAAACTTTCTGCTGGAAGCTGAATTTGTCCATTATTCTATGTCAGACTAAAGCCATGTAAATAAATCATAATAAAACATCTTGCTTTATCCACCTGCTGTCATCAACTTACACACAGTGATGCACATACTGTAATTATATCATCTGAAGAATGTCTTGATAATAAAAAAGCAAGGTTGTGGTTAAAGAACAATAACCCTATTGGATCTCTCTGTGATGCCAAATACAGAGAACGTGTCCTGGCTGTTTTTGGAATTGGACGACCTTGGATGTCTGTGTTTCCGATCCTTATGTAAGCATCCATAACAGGAAGTAGTGAGGCATATGTTATGGTTGGAGCGATGGCTGTGATTGGGCTCAGGCCCTTGGTCAGGATTCCCACTGTCACTGAGGAAATGAAGGCAAAGGGAGGCTCTCTTTATGGTTAGCCCTGGTAGACATAAATACTTCTAGGGAGAAGGAGGAGGACTTTCAATGGGGAAAAATAACAGAGGACTTATTCTATCTTGCACAATGCACAAAACTGAGCAACTGGATAAAACATTGAGCAATGAAACTGACCACAATGCAACGGGACATTTTAATTTCAAACTAATCGAATTGAAGTCTTGGTAAAGAGACCAAAGATTCTTCAGGAATCTCTGCAATGCACAGTGTGGGAGGAGTGATTATCCAGATCGAGATGTTTCTAGACATGACATGGCATTGAAGGTGCGGCTCTTTTCTCCATGTCCTTTGCTGTCATGGTAGTCATTCATTCTGAGATCACTACTCCTGGGAGTGTGCAACTGAGTGTGTGTTTGCAGGCCGAGGGCATTCCCACTGGGCAAAAACTGGTTAAATTAACGTTGTTTCCACATCATACTTTTTTTTTTGATGACGTTGAATCAACATGGAAAACTGATTGGATTTGAAAAAAGTTATTTTCTTCACCCAACAGTTAACCTAAATCCAATGACATGGTGACATTTGTTGTTGATTTCACGTTGAATACACGTTAGTTGACAACTCAACCAAATGTAAATCAAACCTAGACATTGAAATGACGTCTGTGCCCAGTGGGTACACACTAGTGTGACTATGGGGTCCTATGGAGATTCCCAGTTCCCCAAAACAAACAGGCTATTAGTCTACATGGTGACCTGCTTGCAATCTGACTGTTAAAAAGGGAAGAAGAACAATAGAGGTAAGACTAACCAGCTGTGTCTGCTTCCTCAAGAGAGTGGTACATGCAAGGGGAACATGATACAGGCACTTTCCACTGTGTGCCGGCTAACCAAAAGAACCAACATGACATTTGGCAAATGCATTTCAATATACATTACCTTAGAATAGACATTGGCTGACATTACACGTCAGGAACAATTCAAATCAAGAGGGGGGACAGAAAGACAACATGTCATTCGTCAGAGCCGCAAAATGTGTTTCTTCCCATCTAACTGATAAGGTTCTACCAAGTGTGGTGTACAGTATAGCGTATGAGGGATCTACTGGGGCAAAGAAGAGTGATAACACATTTCCTTAAGCTACAATCCTTTCCTCCCTCAGGCACTGTTGCTGCCTCGACAGCTAGCTCACCAGTTGGGAGAGGATGTGCTGGAAAATATGCCTCGGCAGTGAGTTACTGTAGAAGAAAAGGAAAGATGCTTCAGCAGTATTGGAAACGTATTTTCTCACAGTCAAGCCAATAGCCAGTGTCATGAGATAGGCTTTGACTGGAGCTAGCTGGGTCACCATTCACAAGCTGCACTTCCTGTCCCAAGATGACTTGTCACAGGAAGTCAGGAGGCTAGGTTATCACAGTAACGGCGTACACCAGCCAAACTAAAATTAGTAAGCATTTCCCAACACAGTCCACAGAGAATCAATTATAATCAGGAATAGTTTATTTAAAAAAAGCCATTTTATCTTACATTAAGTGTGATTCAAAGATGTATTCACTTTAATGGAAATAAATTAAATAGGTGGTGACTGCAAAGACAAAAAACTTGTGATAAATTACTGCAATATCTTGCCTAAGATACCCACTTATATGATGCATTAACAAATTCAAGGCCTGGCTATTGCAACAACCACTCTACAGTACACTATCTCCTTTTGATAGTCAGTGAGGCATCTGCCCAATGCTGGTAAGTCTGCACGGGCTCTTCCTCTGACAGTTCTGCATACTCTGCTCATTACCCACATACGCCGAGCTGTACTTTGTTCTTGACAGGAACTTTGATGATCTCTTCTCACCATCTACGAGGCACGCTGAGCTTCACCCCTGCCCACCATTCACCACCCAGACTGCCTCGTATAAATATATGGGGCACCAGCGCTCTCAAACAGTTGGGTGAGAAGGCGGAAGATGGGCACGTGCCGACACTCTCAGCTCTGCCCTCACTTGTTTGTCATACTCTAGGTGTTTTCCCAATACATGCCAACTGCAGCGAACATGTTCTCACAACGCCTACAGATAACAACAAAGATGAGGAAGAGGCTTATGCAACATTTCTACAAACAACAATATCACAGAATCAACATGCCTCACCTCTGGTGTTGCCTTCAACAACCACATAGCAGGAAACATGGTGGCATGACTGCACAGCTCTCTGTACAAACAAATAGGATTCTTTGCAAGACAGAGGTGGATGGCTGGCCAAAGGGAGGGCAGAAGCATGCTTTTATTTACATATTCACTGTAGCCAATTTGCCTCAGCTCATGTTGCCACAACTAATGGCTGTTTACAAAGATAATGGGATTATCTTTTTTTGCATGTTATTGTCCCACTGATGTAATTTGCGTCCCCAAGAAACCTATCTAAACTCTGAACAAATGCCTAATCTTATTTCCAGATGTGTAATCTTCCTACCATTACCAAACATGCGCTAAGGGTTTCAGAATAAGCAGTGAATGAATGCCTCGTGGACCTTTGTATCATAAAGAGCAAAGATACAGAAACATGCGCCCTGCACGTCGTTAAGACGTTTGCAGCCGCTTTGAAAACTGGGATACAGAGGGTTGATTTTAATATCCCACACCATTATAGGCCTATTGACCAGAGAGATCTACAGCACCCCAGAGGTACAGAGCTCCAATGCAACTTTAATGGAAAACCGTGTGGGTAGCTGCGCACTCATTGATGTAGGCCTAGCTCTGATTCTACAAAAGCATCCAAGAACACATGAAAATGCATCCAGAATAGGCACAGCTCACTTCGGCGTCAACGACAGCGCTGCATTGTGAATCAGATCAAACATCAGGCCTAGCCTGGGGCGCATTATATCAGATTTCATTTTGGATTGAGGCCCCTTCATTCATTTCTGACATTTACAGTTGGAGCAGCCCCCTCTCGGAGGCCTCTTGTATCTGGCTCTCTCTCTCGCCCATCAAGTCAGCCACTCTGGAAAAACCCAGCAGTGCATCTGACTTGCATTGCCTGGCTCCGCCGTGTGTGTTCCATTTGGCCCGCATCACTGGTGGAGGAGAGTGCGCCAATTACCAGCAACTGCTCTCTCCGAGACCAGAATGATGTCATCCCCCAGTCCGCCATAACAGATTGCAGATGAGCGGGGGTATGGACTACATTTTTACATTTTTAGTCATTTAGCAGACGCTCTTATCCAGAGCGACTTACAGTTAGTGCATACATTATTTTTTATATTTTTCATACTGGCCCCCCATGGGAATCGAACCCACAACCCTGGCGTTGCAAACACCATGCTCTACCAACTGAGCTACATCCCTGCCGGCCATTCCCTCCCCTACCCTGGGCCAATTGTGCGCCGCCCCATGGGTCTCCCTGTCGCGGCCGGCTACGACAGAGCCTGGATTCGAACCAGGATCTCTAGTGGCACAGCTAGCACTGCGATGCAGTGCCTTAGACCACTGCGCCACTTGGGAGACTAGAAAGGGCTAGGTCTCAAGCTGAATGAATTTGCCTCCCACAGTCACAGCAAAGGAGCTGAAGACTTAAAACAAGGAGGATTTCACTGTAGAAACTGCAGAAATACAGACTTCTATTACACAATTAATTTTTCTTCAATATTAATAGGTGTTTGCATCACTTTCCGGTGCAAAATCAAAGGTTGTGTAAGAACTGAATTAGAAACACGCCGACAGTAGATATTAGTTCACCAGCTGTCTCAGATAACAACCCAGGCTACAGATGGGTGTGGCCCACCACATGGGTGTTAATGACTGATGTCATAGCTGTGAGACAGCACAAAACGCTCCAAGGCAGGACCTCTGTAGAGTCCTTCAGGTCTAATGGACCACACCCCTGAAGACACAACACTGTCTAAAGGAGAGAAAACAACTGACTGATAGAGTGTGCTCCCCTGGTCTCTTCTAGGGCTCTGGAGGACATTCTTTTTTGTGTGTGGAAAGCCACAGATAGCCAACTGTGTCCTCAGATATCAAAGGAAGAATGAACAATACAGCACAGCGAAGCACACACACATACACACACACTCACACCACTCCAGTGATGACTGGTTTTGGTATCATCCCAGAGGGCTTTGCGCTTTTTAGGAAATGTTATAAAGCCACATCAGAGGCTGTCCCCCCTCCCAGAATGGACCTGTGGGTTACAGCAGGCCTCCTCTCATCTCCCCATATAATTAAACTCTCCAACCACACACTCCACACACACTCCCCACCAGGAGTATAGGCTCTTTTTGTAACCCCTCTCTAAGAAATAAATATTTGTATTGCACTATTTAGGCGTGTAATGGAAATAGTAAAATAAATCTGCTGGTGCAGTGACTTCCAATGACTGTTATGTAGTCTTATATGACAGGGAAACCCGTGGCATCATCAGGTGCCACACCTTAAAGGACAATTCCACCCCATTTCATTAGTCCATTGTTGACATAGTCCCAAAATGTTTTGCTTTTCAGCAATCAAGTTTTCAAGATATGAAACTTTCAAAATACAGAAATCATCCCCGTATGATGCATTTTGCATCATTTGATGCAAAACGCATCATCATATGATGCAAAATGCAAATGTTTTTTGAAAGTTACATATCTTGAAAACCTGATTGCTGAAAAGCAAAACATTTTGGGACTATGTCAAGAATAGACTAATGAAACAAATACCAAAAGATAGTTTTGGGGTGGAGTTTTCCTTTAAATCTAGCAGTGGCCTGAAGGTCTCAGAAACTGCAAGACAAGCATGCACTTCATTATATCTGTGTGTAAGAAGAACCAACCAACACATACATAAAAGAAGATTACAAGATGGCAGGTTAAGACAAGAGAAAGTGCTAAACAAGATCACATTTTAAAATGACTGTGGTGTTTATCAAGAGATTGAATTCAGGATGTTTATCAATCTTCCTGGGTGACATCAGGTTAAGTCTTTGATGGAAATTCCTCTCTTAATCTTCACAGACCACAGCTCAGATACGGCTCAGAGGAGGGTCATAGTAGTTGGAGTAAGGTGAGGTTAGAACCTTAATAAACCCATGTCCTTTGAGGCAAAAAAGATGCACAACCTTGAACTCCCTTTGTCTCACTCCTCAAAAAGTGTGATTGTGTGTGGTAGAACTAGCCTGGCTACCATAGAACGATGTAGGGTTTCAGACAATGTGACTTAGCTCAACAGAAGACTGATCATTCGTATGCTACGCTATGTTCAGAATGCCTCCTCATCTTTAAGAGCAGAACACCACTGAGAAGACCCATAGGACAGTCTAGTCTGGGGTTAAGAGGATATGACCTCATAATCAGAAGTCCCCTCGGCCAATCTCTGTCAATCATGGTGGTTTGTTGAATGTCTATAAACACAACTACAAAGGAAGATCTAAAACGACAGTCTAGGTCTAAATGTTACAAAAATAAGCTCTGTCCTCTTGACTAAAATCACGCCTTGTTATATAGCTGCCCTTCTCTCTCTCTATGGACCTCCACCCTATCAGTCTGCAGGGCTGTGTGTGTCACTGTCATAGTAACTGGTGAGCTATGCCATGGTTCACATTCCACTGCCATCCACCTCCTGTCCTGCCCACATTTTCCCACAGAACTTTAAACCCTGTGAATGAGAGTCTGCCTTTGTTTTCCTGCATTTTTCCTCCAGATCCCAGCAACTTCCCCATGGTAGGAATGTGGCTGGAATGCCAACACCAGCTACCTGCATTAGAGGGCCTTTGTCCGGAAATAGGAGCGGCTGAAGAAGAGAACAGGTCAAAGAGGTTTGACAGTTGATACCTCAGCTCGAAGGAGCCTAGCCCACAATCCTTAGCAAATGAACAGTACATATGGTCTGGATCAATGTTTAAACATGGCAAAGGGGCACAAGCAGAGAGGCAAAAACATATTTTTGTGCAGACCAGTTTCAGTTTGAGTCACAAGAGTTTGAGTCACGGGACACAAGAGCCTCCCCCCACATGTCCCCCTGCACAAATCATTAACTTTTTTGCTGATGAGAGAACTGATTGCATGCATAGCACACTCGACACGATCACTATCCAAGGCTTCGTCCCAAATGGCACCTTATTCTCAATATAGTGCACTACTTTTGACCAGAGCCCTATGGCCAAAAGTAGTGCACTACATATAGAATAGGGTGCTTTGGGACACACCCCAAATGTGTCAGGAGCAGATACAACACTGTGCTGTGGACTTATCACTTCAGCCCAGAGCTTGGAATGATGAGGCAACCGTTTAGCCTGGGGTTCTAATTCCATATACAGTGGGGGAAAAAAGTATTTAGTCAGCCACCAATTGTGCAAGTTCTCCCACTTAAAAAGATGAGAGAGGCCTGTAATTTCCATCATAGGTGTCACGATCGTCTAATGAGGGAGACCAAAGCGCAGCGCGTTGAGCGAACATGACTTTATTAAATTAAAGTACTCACTACAAAAAACAACAAACAATGACGAATCGTGAAGTCCTCAGTTACAATGACTGACAAGGAACAAAAACCCACAACACTAAGGTGAACACTGACAGTTTAAATATGGCTCCCAATCAGAGATAACGAGCCGACAGCTGACACTCGTTACCACTGATTGGGAGTCACACGACCAAACAAGGAAACACAACCAAATGAACACACCCTGGCTCAAAATACACAGTCCCGGAGCCAGAGCGTGACAGTACCCCCCCCTAAAGGCGCGGACTCCGACCGCGCCTACACCCCAAATAGGGAAGGGCTGGGTGGGTATTGCTCCTCGGAGGCGGCTCCGGCTCCGGGCTTGACCACCACCCTACTACAATCCCCCCGTAGTGGCCCCAGTCCGATCTGACCCAGTTAGCTGGATCAGGACTGCCGACGCGCACCCCTGGCTTGGCGCGTGAGGCAGGAATGGACCGGACCTGGCAGACGATACGCACCCTTTGCATGGTGCGTGGGCCGGAACAGGCCTCACCAGGCTGAAGACTCGCATCCCTGGCTTGGTGCGAGTAGCAGGAATGGGCTGAATCCGGCTGACGACTCGCACCCTTGGCTTGGTGCGAGTAGCAGGAATGGGCTGAATCCAGCTGACGACTCGCACCCTTGGCTTGGTGCGAGTAGCAGGAATGGGCTGAATCCGGCTGACGACTCGCACCCTTGACTTGGTGCGAGTGGCAGGAACAGGCAGAATCCGGCTGACGACTCGCACCCTTGGCTTGGTGCGAGTAGCAGGAACGGGCTGGACCAGGCTGGCGACTCGCACCCCTGGTTTGGTGCGAGTGGCAGGAACAGGCCGGACAGGGCTGACGAAACGCACCATAGACTTGGTGCGGAGAGCAGGCACGGGCCGGACAGGGCTGGCGACGCGCACCACTGACCTGGTGCGGGGAGCTTGGATGGGCCGGACTGGGCTGGCGACGCGCACCACAGACCTGGTGCGGAGAGCAGGAACGGGCCGGACAGGGCTGACGAAACGCACCATAGACTTGGTGCGGAGAGCAGGCACGGGTCTGACAGGGCTGGCGACGCGCACCACAGACTCGGCGCGGAGAGCAGGAACGGGCCGGACAGGGCTGACGACGCACACCACTGGCTTGTTGCGGGGAGCTTGGATGGGCCGGACTGTACTGGGGACGCGCACCACAGACCTGGTGCGGAGAGCAGGAACGGGCCGGACAGGGCTGACGACGCACACCACTGGCTTGGTGCGGGGAGCTTGGATGGGCCGGACTGTACTGGGGACACACACCACTGGCCCTACACCGGGATCTGGAACGGGCCGGACCGGACTGGCAACACACGCCAGTACCTCTCGCCGTGCCTCTACTTCCTCCATCCCCTCTTCGACCAGTGGCCCCCGTAACCCGACGGCCTCCTCCGGCAACCCACTGGACCGCTCTATCGCGGCCTCCTGCTGGTCCGACGTCGTGAGCCCCCCCCTAAAAATTTTCTGGGGTTCTCTCCTCTTCGTGGACCAGGCCTCCATCGTTCTCGCCAGACTATCACCCCACTGCTCCAAAGTCCAACCTCTCTCCTCTTCTCTTGGCTTGGCCCAGTCGAGACTCCTACTCAACTGCTCCCAAGTCCCTCCTCTCTCTTCTTCATGCTGCTTGATCTGGTTAAGGTGGGTTTTTCTGTCACGATCGTCTAATGAGGGAGACCAAAGCGCAGCGCGTTGAGCGAACATTACTTTATTAAATTAAAGTACTCACTACAAAAAACAACAAACAATGACGAATCGTGAAGTCCTCAGTTACAATGACTGACAAGGAACAAAAACCCACAACACTAAGGTGAACACTGACAGTTTAAATATGGCTCCCAATCAGAGATAACGAGCCGACAGCTGACACTCGTTACCACTGATTGGGAGTCACACGACCAAACAAGGAAACACAACCAAATGAACACACCAAATGAACAAGCCAGAGCGTGACAATAGGTACACGTCAACTATGACAGACAAATTGAGATTTTTTTTCTCCAGAAAATCACATTGTAGGATTTTTTATGAATTTATTTGCAAATTATGGTGGAAAATAAGTATGTGGTCACCTACAAACAAGCAAGATTTCTGGCTCTCACAGACCTGTAACTTATTCTTTAAGAGGCTCCTCTGTCCTCCACTCATTACCTGTATTAATGGCACCTGTTTGAACTTGTTATTAGTATAAAAGACACCTGTCCACAACCTCAAACAGTCACACTCCAAACTCCACTATGGCCAAGACCAAAGAGCTGTCAAAGGACACCAGAAACAAAATTGTAGACCTGCACCAGGCTGGGAAGACTGAATCTGCAATAGGTAAGCAGCTTGGTTTGAAGAAATCAACTGTGGGAGCAATTATTAGGAAATGGAAGACATACAAGACCACTGATAATCTCCCTCGATCTGGGGCTCCACGCAAGATCTCACCCTGTGGGGTCAAAATGATCACAAGAACGGTGAGCAAAAATCCCAGAACCACACGGGGGGGACCTAGTGAATGACCTGCAGAGAGCTGGGACCAAAGTAACAAAGCCTACCATCAGTAACACACTACGCCGCCAGGGACTCAAATCCTGCAGTGCAAGACGTGTCCCCCTGCTTAAGCCAGTACATGTCCAGGCCCGTCTGAAGTTTGCTAGAGTGCATTTGGATGATCCAGAAGAGGATTGGGAGAATGTCATATGGTCAGATGAAACCAAAATAGAACTTTTTGGTAAAAACTCAACTCGTCGTGTTTGGAGGACAAAGAATGCTGAGTTGCATCCAAAGAACACCATACCTACTGTGAAGCATGGGGGGTGGAAACATCATGCTTTGGGGCTGTTTTTCTGCAAAGGGACCAGGACGACTGATCCGTGTAAAGGAAAGATTGAATGGGGCCATGTATCGTGAGATTTTGAGTGAAAACCTCCTTCCATCAGCAAGGGCATTGAAGATGAAACGTGGCTGGGTCTTTCAGCATGACAATGATCCCAAACACACCGCCCGGGCAACAAAGGAGTGGCTTCGTAAGAAGCATTTCAAGGTCCTGGAGTGGCCTAGCCAGTCTCCAGATCTCAACCCCATAGAAAATCTTTGGAGGGAATTGAAAGTCCGTGTTGCCCAGCGACAGCCCCAAAACATCACTGCTCTAGAGGAGATCTGCATGGAGGAATGGGCCAAAATACCAGCAACAGTGTGTGAAAACCTTGTGAAGACTTACAGAAAATGTTTGACCTGTGTCATTGCCAACAAAGGGTATATAACAAAGTAATGAGAAACTTTTGTTATTGACCAAATACTTATTTTCCACCATAATTTGCAAATAAATTCATTAAAAATCCTACAATGTGATTTTCTGGATTTTTTTCCTCATTTTGTCTGTCATAGTTGACGTATACCTATGATGAATATTACAGGCCTCTCTCATCTTTTTAAGTGGGAGAACTTGCACAATTGGTGGCTGACTAAATACTTTTTTCCCCACTGTACGTTCCTGTACAGTACAGTGAGAGAGACAAGAGGATGCTAGATTAAATAACCATAGTCTGGGCTTTCAGCACTGCTAAGAGAAGGGTTACTTTCGGTGCATACATTCATTCCAAGTCGTTATGTCATAGTCTACATAAAGTGGACTCTCCCTGAACATATACAGTAATTTCTCAGCAGAACAGTAATTTGTGATGTATTTCCTAAACCGATGCCCTATTTCCTGACATGATATGGCAGCATACTGCTCTTCTGATAGCATATGAATGTTGTTAAATTAGATAGGCTACATGAGACATGAGTAACTCCTTGGACAAGAAACCCACATTCTCAAAGTATACATGAGAGGAATCTAAACATTGGCAATCATTTGCAATACCAGCCAAAATAAAAAGCCACTGTAAGCGTGGGAACCATTGAATGCCGCTGTACATGTTGGAGCAAGAGAATACAGAGACTTTGCGATGGCATGCACAGGCAGAGCCAGCTATAAGGGCCCTGTGTGAAGTCAACAGAGAGGACCGTAACCTGAGAAGGCCTATCTCACGGAGTGAGACCGATCACTGATCTGGCCTGGAATCCCAGTCTGACAACTAATGAAGATAAGGTGCTAACAGAGGGGTAGTAATAGAGGCAGAATGAATAGAGATTGGGACATCATATCATGTTAGCCGTTAATCAACGTGCTGAAGAAGATTAGATTGTCTGACTTCATTTCCTGGGTGAGCAGCAGACACTGCCAACTGTCTACATTTGAGTCATTTAGCAGACGCTCTTATCCAGAACGACTTACAGTTAGCGAGTGCATACATTTTCATACTGGCCCCCCGTGGGAAATGAACCCACAACCCTGGCGTTGCAAGCGCCATGCTCTACCAACTGAGCTACAGGGGACTATAGAGGTCTAAAAACACAAAGCGAACCAAATCTGAACCACACTTCTCCCTCAGTCTTGAATCTTTAGTTATGGTGGTCAGACATATGATACAACATCCTCTTAGAAAATGCAGCAGATGTGCGGTTTTAGTTTTACGACCCTCACGCCAACTAGACTCATAGGGAGCAAAGCTGACCAAGGGGAGAGGTAAACTTCATGAGGTCCAGACTCCCTCTGGAGAGGATATATTTTATGAACTCAGAAGGGGAAAGCTGAAGCACGGCAGCCTATATATGACCAGAGAAATGATTCCACTGTTTCCAGACAGTTTAATGTATGAGTGAATCTTAGACAAGGGTTACTGGTAGGAACCTAGGACTATTAGGAATACCATTTAGCCAGAGTATCGTAGGAACACATGCCTGCATTCACAGTCAGTCAGTGCTGACATCAATATGAGTCAAGGGTCATGACCCTAGAAGCAAAGGTGATGAGTCACAGGCCACCAATCAAAGTACATCACAGGGATACCTCCACAATGAACTGACAGATGGATGTTACGTCTCACTGCTCAGCAGATGGAAGACCATCTCACAAGAATTAGGCTTAGGTCTACATTCACCACCAGACGGTATACAGCTAGCACTTCTGATAAACCTATTGTGGCAGGTCAGAATCACGCACCTTTGCTTTTCAAGAGACAACAAGTGGATAGTTTCAGTGCTACATTCCATGATTTTATTTTACATTGATACGAATGGAAATAGCAAAGTCATGCAACAGACATTCGCATTCAGTTCTTGTTTGTTATGATTTACATCTTCACTTCACCATGGTCACCAGGGTCTGCACACTCAACACGGAGAGTGAAGCAGAATCATTTCCTCTTTGAAAACCCATTACCTAACCACATGACAGACGGTAGATGAGCTAGAGATTTCATGCTGATAGGTTGACTTGGATTAAAGTAGAAGAGTAGGCCTAGTCATGACAGGGTGGATGTCAGAGATTAAAGTAGTGGTCATTGGACATATGGAGGCACATGGGCTCTTCTTCATGGTGAAGTAGGTGAAAATTCAGCAGTAAATCAAACTATTCTAACTAACACCATTGAGAATGTCCTGTTTCTACATAAGGGATTGTGACTGCAAAGGCAACACAAAGGGATGGTTTGTCTCTCATTTCTAAGAAAGTCATTGACCTCAGAAGAATTTGAAAATGTTGCATGAGACTACTAAACCCTCAAAATCAAGGGGCATTTTTGTGAATGGAATCCCCTGCATAACAGCATATACTGTGCAGTAAACATTGCTCAAGAGGATGGAAGGAAGACTGGACGGATGACACCAGTGATGTAACACCCCTCTTTCACAGCTCCTAAGTGGATGAAAACATTGAGAAATGCCTGAAGGAAGCCATGTTGAATTCTGAAACTGCCATCTTTGGCAAGACAGACGGAATACTGGGTTGGGTAGGGATATGTCACAAAGATTCACTCACATTCTCAAGCAAACCATTGATCTGAGCTCCTGAAATCCACCATAAACCACCCACACTCTCCTAGCAACTGGTACACACACATAAACAATGAACCAAAAGCATTAGGAAACCACAAACCTTGTCCAAAGATAACACTAGAACTTCAGCGCTGCCACACTGCAAAGCATGTAGAATATCATCACCTAGATCAGTGATTCCCAAACTGTGAGGCGCACCCCCCTGCGAGGGGTCCCCCCAAAAAACATACTACTAAAGTTGTAATAGTAGAATGAATGCACAAGGTGCAACTTTGAAATTGGGTAGTGCATCATCAGTTTTACTCTTGTCATGTCACATTTACATTGTAGTCATTTAGCAGACGCTCTTATCCAGAGCGACTTACAGGAGCAATTAGGGTTAAGTGCCTTGCTTAAGGGCACATCGACAGATTTTTCACCTAGTCGGCTCAGGGATTAGAACCAGCGACCTTTGTTACTGGCACAACACTCTTACCCACTAAGCTACCTGCCGCCGTCACTCATTGCATACCTTAGAGAGCTATTTATAACTTGTCAGAAATGTCCAGATCAAGTAGCCCATGTCATCTTAAGTTTTTTAGATAGGTTTCTAAGCCCATAGATTTTGTAGTCATTCAAATATCACGTCAATACACATTAGACATGGCAAAATATATAGAATTGTAAGAAAATGTGCTTTAAAACTGCAAGGTTTTCTCTGCACCCCATGACAAAATGTGTAGAATTGCAGGAAATAAGCATTAAACCTGCAAAATGTTCTCTCTGCCAACAAGAGGGGTGTGAACAGTTTGTGTCATGAACAGTGCTTGTGCCCATAGAAATGGAAGGAGGGCCTGAGTGAAAAAGTTTTGGAACGCCTGACCTACAGTACCAGTCAAAAGTTTGGACACACCTACTCATTCAAGGGTTTTTCTTTATTTTTACCATTTTCTACATTGTAGAATAATAGTGAAGACATCAAAACTATGAAATAACACATATGAAATCATGTAGTAACCAAAAAAGTGTTAAACAAATCAAAATATATTTTAGATTTTAGATTCTACAAAGTAGCCACCCTTTGCCTTGATGACAGCTTTGCAAACTCTTGGCATTCTCTCAACCAGCTTCATGAGGAATGCTTTTCCAACAGTCTTGAAGGAGTTCCCACATATGCTGAGCACTTGTTGGCTGCTTTTCCTTTACTCTGCGGTCCAACTCATCCCAAACCATCGCAATTGGGTTGAGGTCGGGGGATTGTGGAGGCCAGGTCATCTGATGCAGCACTCCATCACTCTCCTTCTAGGTAAAACAGCCCTTACACAGCCTGGAGGTGTGTTTTGGGCATTGTCCTGTTGAAAAACAAATTATAGTTCCACTAAGCGCAAACCAGATGGGAAGGCGTATCGCTGTAGAATGCTGTGGTAGCCATGCTGGTTAAGTGTGCCTTGAATTCTAAATATATCACAGACAGTGTCACTAGCAAAGCACCCCAACACCATCACACCTCCTCCTCCATGCTTCACGGTGGGAACCACACATGCAGAGATCATCCGTTCACCTACTCTGCGTCTCACAAAGACACTGCGGTTGGAACCAAAAATCTCAAATTTGGACTCATCAGACCAAAGGACAGATTTCCACCAGTCTAATGTCCATTGCTCGTGTTTCTTGGCCCAAGTAAGTCTCTTCTTCTTATTGGTGTCCTTTAGTAGTGGTTTCTTTGCAGCAATTCAACCATGAAGGCCTGATTCACGCAGTCTCCTCTAACAGTTGATGTTGAGATGTGTCTGTTACTTGAACTCTGTGAAGCATTTATTTGGGCTGCAATCTTGAGGTGCAGTTACAGTGGGGCAAAAAAGTATTTAGTCAGCCACCAATTGTGCAAGTTCTCCCACTTAAAAAGATGAGAGAGGCCTGTAATTTTCATCATAGGTACACGTCAACTATGACAGACAAAATGAGAAAAACAAATCCAGAAAATCACATTGTAGGATTTTAATGAATTTATTTGCAAATTATGGTGGAAAATAAGTATTTGGTCAATAACAAAAGTTTCTCAATACTTTGTTATATTCCCTTTGTTGGCAATGACACAGGTCAAACGTTTTCTGTAAGTCTTCACAAGGTTTTCACACACTGTTGGTGGTATTTTGGCCCATTCCTCCATGCAGATCTCCTCTAGAGCAGTGATGTTTTGGGGCTGTCGCTGGGCAACACGGACTTTCAACTCCCCTCCAAAGATTTTCTATGGGGTTGAGATCTGGAGACTGGCTAGGCCACTCCAGGACCTTGAAATGCTTCTTACGAAGCCACTCCTTCGTTGCCCGGGCGGTGTGTTTGGGATCATTGTCATGCTGAAAGACCCAGCCACGTTTCATCTTCAATGCCCTTGCTGATGGAAGGAGGTTTTCACTCAAAATCTCACGATACATGGCCCCATTCATTCTTTCCTTTACACGGATCAGTCGTCCTGGTCCCTTTGCAGAAATACAGCCCCAAAGCATGATGTTTCCACCCCCATGCTTCACAGTAGGGATGGTGTTCTTTGGATGCAACTCAGCATTCTTTGTCCTCCAAACATGACGAGTTGAGTTTTTACCAAAAAGTTATATTTTGGTTTCATCTGACCATATGACATTCTCCCAGTCCTCTTCTGGATCATCCAAATGCACTCTAGCAAACTTCAGACGGGCCTGGACATGTACTGGCTTAAGCAGGGGGACACGTCTTGCACTGCAGGATTTGAGTCCCTGGCGGCGTAGTGTGTTACTGATGGTAGGCTTTGTTACTTTGGTCCCAGCTCTCTGCAGGTCATTCACTAGGTCCCCCCGTGTGGTTCTGGGATTTTTGCTCACCGTTCTTGTGATCATTTTGACCCCACAGGATGAGATCTTGCGTGGAGCCCCAGATCGAGGGAGATTATCAGTGGTCTTGTATGTCTTCCATTTCCTAATAATTGCTCCCACAGTTGATTTCTTCAAACCAAGCTGCTTACCTATTGCAGATTCAGTCTTCCCAGCCTGGTGCAGGTCTACAATTTTGTTTCTGGTGTCCTTTGACAGCTCTTTGGTCTTGGCCATAGTGGAGTTTGGAGTGTGACTGTTTGAGGTTGTGGACAGGTGTCTTTTATACTGATAACAAGTTCAAACAGGTGCTATTAATACAGGTAACGAGTGGAGGACAGAGGAGCCTCTTAAAGAATAAGTTACAGGTCTGTGAGAGCCAGAAATCTTGCTTGTTTGTAGGTGACCAAATACTTATTTTCCACCATAATTTGCAAATAAATTCATTAAAAATCCTACAATGTGATTTTCTGGAATTTTCTTTCTCATTTTGTCTGTCATAGTTGATGTGTACCTATGATGAAAATTACAGGCCTCTCTCATCTTTTTAAGTGGGAGAACTTGCACAATTGGTGGCTGACTAAATACTTTTTTTCCCCACTGTAACTCTAATGAACTTATCCTCTACAGCAGAAGTATCTCTGGGACTTCCTTTCCTGTGGCGGTGCTCATGAGAGCCAGTTTCATCATTGCGCTTGATGGTTTTTGCGACCGCACTTGAGAAACTTTAAAAGTTCTTGAAATATTCCGGATTGATTGACCTTCATGACTTAAAGTAATGATAGACTGTTGTTTCTCTTTGCTTAATTGAGCTGTTCTTGCCATAACAAGGACTTGGTCTTTTACCAAATAGGGCTATTTTCTTAATACTACCCCTACCTTGTCACAACACAACTGATTATCTCAAACGCATTAAGAAGGAAAGAAATTCCACAAATGTACTTTTAACAAGGCACACCTGTTAATTGAAATGCATTCGAGGTGACTACCTCATGAAGCTGGTTGAGAGAATGCCAAGAGTGTACAAAGCTGTCATCAAGGCAAAGGGTGGCTACTTTGAAGAATCTCAAATATAAAATATATTTTGATTTGTTTAACACTTCTTGGTTACTACATGATTCCATATGTGTTATCTCATAGTTTTGATGTCTTCACTATTATTTTACAATGTAAAAAATAGTAAAAATAAAGAAAAACCCTTGAATGAGTAGGTGTGTCCAAACTTTTGACTGGTAGTGTAAGTCACCTTGCCAAGAACTAGAAGAGTAGATAATGTACTCACAATACAGTAACCAATACCCTCCAGACCGACTAAAAACGTTCCAAATACAATGGTTCATAAGGTGCCTCCCATAAGGTGTCCACTGTCCAGGGTGTAATGACAGTACAAAGGACAGACTACAGACTGGGAGGCTCAACAATGGCGGTGCAGACGTTTACATTTACATTTTAGTCATTTAGTAGACGCTCTTATCCACATAGCGTGTGTCACACGTATGAATAGAAGCTAATGTGTCGCATATGTTAAGGTAAGTTAAGCGTACACTGGAGCCACATGATGGGGTGTGGAGGGGTGTGTCACGGCAGGTGTTCCCCCTGAGTGAAAATTGTGGCACACGCCAGCCATCCTGTGATCATAAGGGGACATTCATGCAATAACACCTGGTTAGTGTTGGCCTCGTTGTAACTGGGCATAAATAATTAATTTACAACTATAGTAGGAGAGAAAGAGAGATAACTAGAGAGAAAGAGGTCTATCATCTTACTCCAAGTTCAGAATTATTTTGGACGCATTGTTATATGTCATTGTTTTACTGCTATAAGTACTGAAATTCAAAACTGTTATTTCATCTATCAAAGTCAAAGATCTCCAAATGCAAACACACCTGTCCTATTTTTCTGTTTATTCCTCATCAGTTATTTTTCTATTGGCATTGTTGGGAAGTAAGTAAGAATTTCACTGCTTGTCTACACCTGTTGTTTACGAAGCCCAAAAAAATCTATCTGCCAATCAAGAGTGAGGTTTAAGACAAAACTGTCACATTTCTATAGTGTCGAGAGCAGACTCAAGCGTCAACTCTAGAAATGCAATATCTAAAAGGAACAGTGATATGCCAGCAAAAGTACTGTACATCACCACTGTACATACTGAATGCACTGTGGGTGGGAGATGCCCATGTAGGCTACTACCTGTGGCACTGTGCAGACATCTTCCATTCTGTCAGTGCGAGGCAGGCTGCGAGCACACAGGCACCATTTCAACTGGTCCCCAGTCTCTTGGCTAAGGTAGTGGGAACAGTTTTTATTAACTATGTGTGAGATTCCCCAGACAGACGGCCTATACCAAGTTGTACATGAACTACACAGTATGTTGGGAAGGAATAGGTGGATTGGGGATATTCTATCTGTCCCTCACTCTCCTTTTCTGACTGCCCGGTCTAGTGCTGTGGTGAGAGAAAGATGACAGGCCAATGGCCAATAGAATAAATAGAACGAAGAAGAAAATTGAAGATAAGAAAATAACAGAATAGAAGATTACAGAAGATAATAACCTTTCAATGCATGTCATTCCAAGCCACATTTGAGTACAAGTACTGAGAGAGCCTGTGGCACATACGGTGGTGTTTTAGGTCTTGCAGGGCTCACTTCAGTAACTGCAAGAAGACGCAGTACATTGTCAGGTGCTAGCTGTGAAAATGACAGTTTATTGCTCTGTTGACAGCATTATAACGGTAGTGAAATCAAAACAGAACAGAGTAACGGTAACTACTGAATTAACCAATTGTTCTGAAATTAAGTGAGTCACATCTTTTCCATGACAGGCAAATATTATCACCAATGAGTCAATGGCCTTTTTCAGGTTTTCCCCCAAAATACCTCAACACAGCACTCTCTTCAAACCACCCCTGTCTTATAGTGGTTTCAGAACGTGCGGTCTCTGAAGCTTACAAGATGACTGTACTAATGACAGGGTGAAGGGTCTTCGCCTCCACCTATTGGCTAAACTCAGTAATGTGCTATGAATGTCCAACGTATCCAGCATAAACAATATCTCAAAACATATACACACCACATCAAATATACTTAAACAAATAAATGTAATTGCACATAAACAATGACCCATTACCCATCATTTGAAAATGAAAATCATCAACCTAAATTCTATTACCAATTCTACATGAAGACAACAACCCCTACAATAGGTAGTTCACCCAGCAGTGAGTGCACCTTGTGTTTGGTCCTTGATTCCTATGGTCTCCAGTCTCCACTCTTTATCCCTTTAGCTCTGTCAGCCTGAGGACCACTCCTGTTGCTTTCCCTCGGGGGTTCGTCTGTAGAGCAGCATATATGCTGTGCCTTCTCTGTTAACAAAGGATAAGACACCTGTCAACTGACGGCATTGCCCCCCCAGAATTGATAATGTACATTACTGAGCGTTGTCACCATTCTAAAGAGAAGCAATTGAACATTTTGTGATAGATCCTTACCTTTCACTTCCTCCATAGGTGTTCTGTACTTCCTCCCAGCTAACCTGTGTTTGTGCAAATGTTATGTTACTTTTAATGATACCAAAGAAACGTATATGTATAATACAAACTTGCTGAGTGGTGTAAACATTCTTCCACTCATTTTCTCTTACCTGCCGTACATTACTATCATCAGCGTAGTACCAGCTCTGGTCCTTCTTGTGACGAACGTACGCTGTGTAGTGTCCAAACATGGCATCGCCAGAGTGCACTATGACTGCACACAAACTATACTGGCTGTCACTCTGAAAGCATGAACAATTCCTGTACTGATGTCTGTCAGTACAGCTGTACTATTCCCCTCCAATGATGTTGTGATAAAATGTAATTGGGTTTATGTAGGCCCATGTGTCATTTTATTTATGTGCATAATGTTGTATATTAGTATACCTCAAACAAAAATGGTAAACATATGCCTACCTACCTGTACATAACTTTGTGACAGTGCCTCTGCTGTCAAGATCTCAGAAATGTTCAGGGTTTCTGGGAAGGTGACTTTGCAGTGTAGTTTCCTGGTGTAACCACGGGAATTACGGAATCTCTTCAGGTGAAGACACAAGATAGGGGGCAGGGAGATGAGTTTGAAGCCCTACATAAGAACCAAGATGGAGTAATTCAGTGAACAGGCAAATCACAACAGTCTCTACATTGGAACATCCTTTCAGTTAGAAAGAACTGACCTGTTTGGATGGCTTCTTCTCTCCACACCTCTCACAGTAGCAGTTATCCCTGTCCCTTAGCTCCTGAAGCTCGAAGAATAACCGTATACAGTCCTCCTGGAAGACAACAGTATGGGAAAGACACAGAGACTCAGTTTTCATTTTAAACAAACCACATCCTTCCTTTGACAGTTTAAAAAAAGGGCAATATAACAATCAGGGCTAAGTACTTTGAACAGAATCCCAATATAAGAGAAAACTTGAGCCAAGTTTGAGGGAACCCTCACCAGGGAGTTGTGGCTCTCCTTTATGTGCATGGGGAGGCTGAGCAGAAAGCTGGTCCCAGATTCGATGTATGTACATTCTAGACACTGAAGGTACGTCTCCACTGTAACCTTGTACAGAGACTGAATCTCCTGAGCCTGGGGATGGAGAACACAGACAGAGAAACTTCCTATCGTATCATCTCCAACATGCTTTTTGTTGGGTGTCCCTGTTGTTATTTTTTGTTGATCTAATTAAATGTAAATTTAAGTAGTACATACCAAGGCCTTGTCACTCATCTGTTGTTGGATAAGGTTTAGAATGGAGAGGAATACCTCAACTGCATCCTGCTGAACATGGACTGAGAAACACATTCTTGTCAATGTTAAAGTTGCAGACAGAAATATTATATTCTTTGTAATTCATAATTTAAGTCCGAATTTGAGTTGGGTGAAATTGACCCATGTCATTGCTTTTTTTCTCCCTGTAATGACAGGTAGACTACTCATACGGCGGATGTAATTTCTGTCCAGGCAGTGCAGGAAGTCTTGATGAGGAGCAGGCTGGGACTGGTCACTCTGCATGGCTAGTAGCACCTTCCTCAGCTGCAGAGGGACACTCTCCTTGTACTTATCAACTGGGTTCCACCTAAGAACATAACATTCCCAGCACTCAATGCTTTCCCACAAGCGGCCTGTTAAACACCAGTATCCTAACTAATGTCTTTGTTACATGTTGATTCTTAATAGCAAAGTATTGTAACCTGCCACCTTGCTTACCTGTCTAGCAGGTCTACCAGTTCCCAGGTGGCAGAGAAGGACTGCAGCAGAGCGTTCACACAGCATGACAGGCCATAGTTCATCAGGCCTATGGGCATCAATATGATCAGAACAACATAGCTGCATGCCTCAATTCTATCCAGACAGTTAAGTAATAATAATTGATTATGTCTCACAGGAGGTTGGTGGCACCTTAATTTGGGGTGGACGGGCTGGTGGTAATGGCTGGAGCGGAATCAGTGGAATGGTTTCCATGTGTTAGACGCCATTTCCATTCACTCCTTCCAGCCATTATCATGAGCCGTCTTCCCGTCAGCAGCCTCCTGTGCTAGTGACCATATTGATCAATGCAAAGTGTGTGGTGTAAAGTGCAGTGATGCTACTGTTGATTATGGTCAGAATTTGTTCCTGACCATGTGATCAGAACAGGGAGACTCAGGACCCTATAGCGGCTCAGTAGGGTTCAGTTATAGGGAATAGTGTAAAACATGTTCCGAGATCAGGGAAAAATAACCAGCCCATTGGCTTGTTTCAATATCTACTTTCCACCATATGCATATAGTCCAAGCCCTACCTTGTAACCTACTCCTGAAAGGTTGATTCAAACTACGGCTGAACACTGAGAAAAATCTTCCTGCCATCAGGGCTATCGTTTTAGCTCATCGATTGCTGGACTACTGTTGTTGAGTTGAGAAGTCCATGGGGTTCTTCTCCCTATGAGTGAAATACAAATCAATAACTAGATCGTCATCATACATTTTTACATAGCTGAGTTTACTCAACTTTGAGAAACTTAGCTAACATAAGGGGTGCATTTTTTTGTGTGAACTGCATGCAACTGCAGGCTATAGTATATTTTTTGTGAATCCAAAACACTGCATATAACATAATAGTTATTTATTTTAAGCAAAGATGTCACTTACTTAATCGATCTCATTGACTATCCACAGCCTTGGGGAAAAATACTATGGAAAAGACGCGACTTGACTCACTTTCACTTTCTATTTCTGGCAAACTTTAGGTAAAAACGAAACTAACGAAACTGAGTCCATTATATCGCCCTCTGCCGGCCTCTGGGCTAAGTGCCATTCATTTCTACCGATTTCTATTTTCTTATTGTTGGGCTTTGTTGAGGTCGACACATACAGTATTTTAAAACAGCATTGAGTGTCATTATTTGCCTGCAAAATTCCATGTCAGGACTATAAAGTAGTTGACAGCGACAGTTAACACAAATTGGACTTCTGTTATGAAAAGGTTGTCCACATAGTGCTAGATAGCTGTGTAGGCAACAATTTTAAATCAGCATGGAGGCAACCTTTCGCAGCAGGAGAATATATGGGACTTATTTAAGCAATAAGGCACGAGGGGTGTGGTATATGGCCAATATACCACAAACCCCAGAGGTGCCTTACTGCTATTATAAACTGGTTACCAACGTAATTGGAACAGTAAAAATATTTTTTTGTCATACCAGTGGTATAGTCTGATATGCCACGGCTTTCAGCCAATCAGCATTCAGGGCTTGAACCACCCAGTTTATAATATGGAATAAGATATAGAACTATTGATGGGGGCTTCCTTCAGTGGTACAGTATGAGACCCACATAGTTGGTTGGTTGGATGGCACCCCCTAGTGACAAACCTTAGCAAGTTGTAATTTCTTCAATGAAGAATGAGGATGAAGTTCCCAGGGGTTGAGAATGGCAGGGGCGTCATTTTCAGCTAAACCTAGGATATGGCAAAGTGGGGGTGTGGGGTTGAAGCTCATTTAGTATGGCAAAGTTAGTGTGGTGGGGGGGTAAGCGTGAGTAGCAATTAGCTACTACGCACTAGCTCAGCACAGTCGAAGTGAAACAGAAGGTCTCAAGCCATCTTCCAGATCTGCAAACGACCTGGTCAATAAAAACACTAACAGACCAGGACCCGAATGGATACGAGGACAAGTTGATTTTTGGACCCAGCAACTTGTTTTTACCAAATGATGTATATAAAACCCTAGATTGCAGATTATATGTGACACAATGAGAGGCTTTGCCACCTTTGCCATATTGGTACTCCCCAGAAGGAGCAGTCTCATAGATGCAGGTTGGTTGTTTAGCCAACAAAAACCAACCCAAACTCGCAACTATGGGGTCAAAACAGACAGGGTATCAAGCACAAGATAAAACTATTGAACGCAAGCCACCCACAATTCCCACATGGCAGCTTCTTTGTCATTGTTTCCAGCTATCTGACTGTTCAGGAATCATAACAGAGCACGCTTCCAGGCCACATCAATGCAAGGCACATTATTTATGTGATGTCTGCCAACCCATCATTAAAATTGTTCATCACTTGGTTTAATTTTTGGTGCATAATTTACATTTATATTCTGTAGATAGATAGATAGATAGATAGATAGATTGTAATTTACCATTATATAAAGTCAAGTCAATAGCACTACAAAAAATGCTTGTACTTTGTGAAAAACGGATAATAGCACATCTAGTAATCATAGTAAGGTGCATGCTAAGATTAGGCTATAATTTTGTCAAACACATTTAACCGAAAGAAGCTAAACCATTTTCTAAATCACAAAAACCTAGTTTAATATCAAAGGGTTCACAGCTCACAGCTCACAGATGGGCCTCAAGTAATGACACAGGAGTTTAGTGTTTAGGTGCAGGGTGTGCTGGTTGTGTGTTGGTGCAGGTTCCTCGAGGCGCTGGGGCAGCCGCCTGGCGTGGTTGTATGCTGGTGCTGGTGTGGGCGTGTGGGCAGCTGGGTGTATGGAAAGCGGAGCGCTCGGGGCAGCGCCGGTGTATAAAGGTGCTGGTGATGCAGTGCGGGTGCTGACGTGTATTCATTATAGCTCATCCTCACCATAATGGATAGAGGTACTCTTGGGTACACCTGGTGCTTCTCTCAAACACCACAAAGATGGAGGGCTTGCTGACGTCATCCACAAGCTGTCGTAGAAGATGGGAGTCCCCTCCGTCCTTTGAGGGGGCCGGAGGTAGCTGGAGTGCCCTTTTTGGTGTAATCACCTGCCAACACTAACGACAGACAAACATGGACTTTGTATTTGATTGGCCAGTGTAGCTGCTGGAGCATGGCATCCCTGGCAAAGTAACTCCCGAAATTGGACGTTAGGCGATGATGAGCGATGAGAGGAGGATAAAGGGGTAAGCAATAACTAATCACAGGAAAATATATGATATAAATGATATCATCTCGCTTTATGTCAATAATTTGGAAAAAATGTAACAGCACAAGCACGCAGATACCACCTTTCCCATAGGCTGTTCCGTATTAGTCCACAGATCCGCCAGTCAAAGCTGGTGCCAAGGAGATGGCATCGGGGTATTTGGAGTCTGTGCCATGGAAAAGTTGTTTTCTCCGGCCGTACATTCCTCCCTCTGTTGTTCTTCTTCATGAGATCCCTTGCCTTGCAAATCAAAATAATGCCAATTAATCCCCTTTGCCTTGCAATCAGTGTATGTCCTCTTAGAAGCACTGCAGACAGCATGCAGAATGTATTGGAAATCACTTGTATTTCTTTTTAACCATGATATTTGTGACAGAAAGAAGCTGAGAGAGAGAATGCTTGTAAAATGTGTGCAATTATTGTGCGAGCAGTCAGAAGTGAGCATCTATTCTAGACCAATCAATAGCCTTGTAGGTGATAAGCGTCAAAGTTGAAGTTTATGTAGTTTAGGGAACGTACTCACTGAAAGACTTCCCAGAGTGCTTTGTTCTGGAATCCTCTCGATTGGCTTTGTGATGCTGAAGCCTCTCATGGTGTTCTGAAAAAGCCCTTTGAATCTCCTTAAACTCCACTGGACGAGCACGGAAGGCCGACTCTTGATAGGTACATGATGGGCGGCCAGAGGAATACAGTCACAATACACCTTAGCCTACCATATAGGGACAGATTGGAGCAGTTATTTGCGTCCAGGAACAAAACAAACAGCCATCTCCCATTGGTCTAAAATAGCAGGTTCCATGCATCTAGGTAGGACACCTGTGCATCCTGTTTCCCAGGAGTTTGTGCCTTGTCCCAGTGTCCTGCCAAAGCTCTGAAATTTGAGTGATTGCTCGGAGCCCTTTTGCTGAAATGTAGAAGAAGAATACATATTAAAGACAATGAGCTGTAATTGTACAGGTCCTACCAGACAATAGTTCCTGTAATGGCACATGCAAAGATTGGACATTTGGTAGTCTAGCAGTTTAAACATTTACATTCAGCGTTTTCTCTTCTATCGACTACTTTCAAGTTAAGAGAACACACAAGGAGCCTAGTGGTGAAGGAGAGTCATTTAAAGAGCAAATTGATCCATACAAAACGCTCACAACTTTTATCTTACCTTGGTTTTGATAGTCTGTGCACTGAGCTGAAGGAGACAAACACAGGCCGTCTTCTCACAACCTTTCTCTTGGTGCTGTACTGTTTGTTTGCTTTGAATCATGGGCCTGAAAAGGAGCAGAGCTGTCGCGAACAACTAGACAGTTCACTTCACATGCAGATGTCTTTTTTTACTGTAGTGACTCCATCCAGAACTATCTCAATTTGTCACTAGATATGCAGTAGTAGGCCGGTAAGAATCACCGCATATCATTTCGTAATATACTGCGTTTGGTGTATGTGGTTTTAATGCTGCAGTTGGTTTATCTTGGAAATCACGTCGCCTCGTGCTTCACCTGGGAAACTATTGGGAGTTGGTTACAGCCCCGCGTGAACTCCGTCACAGCCTTGTTGTCTTCCCGGAACCTCTTCTCCAGGTCTTCACTGGTGATGGTGGCTGCCCTGTGTCCACCGGGCTCTGTAGGGCAAAACAGAAAAAAGGGTTATGCATTATTTGCATACTTTGATCAAAAGAGGACTGAACTCTGTCCTATTCAACCATCACTATTCAACACTGCCCGCCGTCTACTCACCGCTGATGCGTCCTGGATCCAGTTTGTCAAACTCGGCCCTCCCAGAACCAGGCCCACTTGTGGTGAGGATGAAGGTAGGCTGGAGCACAGAGGAGACCGTGGAGAGACGCCCGGCTTTGTTCAGGACCGCAGGTCATCGTGTCGAAACACACAGGCTGGACTGACTAGACAAGATAAAGGGACAGCGAACCATCAGCAATCATGGCAACAGGGGAAGCTGTATATCATACTAACTAGAAGCATATTTATGAAATAAGGCTGAGGGGGTGTGGTATATTGCAATTACCACGGAACACATTGCCACTTATGCACGACGCAACACAGAGGGCCTAGACACAGCCTCTTAGCCGTGGTATATTGACAATACAAACAGAGCAGCAAAAATAACTGTTTTGATCAGTACCCGTGGTATACAGTCTGATATACCACGTCTTTCAGCTAATCAGCATTCAGGGGCTCAACCACCAGTTTATAAATTGTATTAACTCATTTCACTAGCAACATTTGCCCACCATTGACCAAGTGTCCACGCACGTTACTGTCCATTCAAGTTCATTCTTCTTAAACGTAGAGCACACCTTGTACAAGTCTTTAAGCTGGGTCGCAATAGTCCTTCTCAATCACCTCGTTGTCTTGTAGAGCTGTCCAGTTTAGTCCCTCCTCATCTCCTACTGGTAGGGTATGGTAGAGTGGGCTTTAAAGCACTTATCTGAAATATGAGTAAAGTTAGGCAAGTTGGAAGTCTTATGTTTATTAAGCTATAAGCATTGATTATTCATAAAATTACAGCCATGCAAAAATGCTGTCTTACCACCTGTATGCAACTCCCCTTGATGAAGTACATACATATTTCAGTTTTATCTGAAAAAGAGAACAGAACATTTCCATTTATCAGCAGCAATAAAAACAAAAGTTACACATTTTGATAGCTTGTGACTGGGAACTTGTTCATCATTCATCGGATCTTAATACATACACAACCAAAATACACCTAACTGAGCACATGAAATTATAGGTTATTTTAAACAAGAAATTCGCACAATCAAACTACGCGGTTGATTCTTGTCATCAATGATGGGCTATGACCGCATGACCACCATGCTAAGAGCAGTATTGGTATTACCTTGACCAGGTCCGTTGACCTCTGGGTTTGTGTTAAGGGCAGCGGTAGCAGCAGGAGTAGCAGCATCATGCTCAGTCTCTTGGAGGTGGAGTGCCCTGAGTCTGGCGAGCATAGGAGCTGGAAATAGGGGTGCTGGAGTTGCTGCAGCATCATCTGATAAATTGAAATATATTTTCCAAAAATATATAATTAGCCTATTCCGGTCTGTACAGACATTTATAAAAGCATTCAAAATAATACACCAGAGAGCCGCAATTTGGGAAGCAAGCGCGCCAAATATCGAACTGCTTGTTGCGTTGCGGCCATAGAAATATAATCCATGGAAGGGTCTTGGAACCTCTAACCCTGGTAATTTGACTGGTAAACTCAATGGTACACTCACAATGGCTGCCAGTCCTGACTTCAATAGACACAAACCGCTCTCTGGGCGGATTATATTTTGCTATGGAAGCAGTTGTTGTGTGAAGAGCAGCTATAGGCCTTTTCGCGAAATACTCTCCAATGCAATCTGTGGGAAAATCTTATTTTAAGCAATGTGCCTTCCTGCTTAAAAAAGAGAAGACTAATCTATAGTCTGCAGAAGCTACCAAATGTTCTCTCAACAACTCCCAACAATTAAAGCGCGGAAAACTATGCATATTTTGACCGCGGCCATCACCGGTGAGTAGCCTACATATATTCATGCTATCTTTATCATGGCTAAGCCAGTGCCACTGGATATTTTATTTAGTAGCCTATACTGTAGCCCAGGGTTTCTTAAACCATGGGTCGGGACCCAAAGTGGGTCCTGGGCATGTGAGAGGTGGGTTGCAGTTATGAGAATGTATCTATAATCACACACTATTTCTTCTAACACTTACAAGATATTAGGAAGTAGCATTATGTTCCACTAAATGCTATGTTCTCATAAATTATACAAACTCACTTTACTATCTTTACACATTAGTAAAACGATATTACAGTATAACACAATATTATTTAATGACTTATGAGTTAGCATGCTAATAACAGTGTAGCCCTTACCATGACTACTCTGTGGGCCTCTGTTAGACTTGTTACTTGTGTTAGCGGTTGCATTAGCTTTAGCTCTTTGATGTTGCCGCTTGGCACGGTCTTGCTTTTGCAACCACTCGATGTTCATGTACACAGACTTCAGGGAGGCAATGAGCTCGTTGGGCACCCCTCTGTCCTGCAGGATTTTTAATGGGTGGGGTTCGTAGAAATCATGACACCTGGGACAGTTGCAGCTACCCCTGAGATACATCTCACAGATGTGGAGCTGTCTCGCTATCCTGGCATTTGCCATACTCTCCAAATCTGCTGTTGGAGTTGTAGGCACACTAGCAGAAGGAAAATGTTTGAAGGGAAAAAATATACACACACACACAGTATTCCATTTATAGTTCTGCACACCATGGCACAAGATTGGAGGAACATTAGCTTAATTTAGATCATGATCACTAAACACAACACCTTAACCAGACAGAGTATACTTTAGCATAGGGGCCTGCAGTGTGACGTACTGGTGGTAAGAGGAAGCCATCATTCTGAAGCAGCAGAGTGCACAGCTCAGACTCTGTTCAGTTCCTCCAGTCCGTGTTCTTTTTCAGGATTCTGCTGTTGTCCCCCGAGATCAGGTCATGGTTGAAGTGGCATCCTCCTCTGTAGTCAAAAGTAAACATTTTCTTGATACAACCTTCCATCACACTGGGGCACAAAACTGGTTGAATTAACGTGATTTTCAACGTAATGTGACTGAAATCTACGCGGAAAATACACTGAGTGTACAAAACATTACTGAACACCTTTCCTAATATTGGAGTTGCACCCCCTTTTGCCCTCAGAACGTAGCTCCTCTCACCTCGGTCCGGGCATGGACTCTACAGCAGTGCTCTGAAGCTTCTCCACAGGAATGCTGGGCCCACATTGACTCCAATGCTTCCTACAGTTGTGCCGAGTTGGCTGGATGTCCTTTTGGGTGGTGGACCATTCTTGATACACACAGGTGCAAAACCGTTGAGCGAGAAAACCCAGCAGCTGCAGTTCTTGGACACACTCAAAACCAGTGTACCTGCACATACTACCATGCCCCTGTCCAAAGGCACTTTAAACATTTTTGTTCTTGCCCATTCCCCCTTGAATGGTACACATACACAATCCATGTCTCCCTAGGCGCTAAAAATAAAAAATCCCCGGGTCTCCTCCTTCATCTACACTGACTGAAGTGGATTTAATAAGTGACATCAATAAGGATCATAGCTTTCACAAAAGCAGGGTATTCCTAATGTTTTGTGCAGAATTTTTCAAAGCACATGGATTTGAAAGGTTTTGAGGGTGTAAATTTCAACATAGACAAGCTATTACAAATATGCTTAATTAGCCCTTTGAAACAACGATCACGACCTTCAACGCCATATTGACTATCAACAAAAAAACAATAGATCGGCAGCATCTCCAACTGGAGAATTGATCGATCTAAAGCTACCTTTTGGTCTCCCATACAGGATTTTAACCAAGCCCAGCCCTGCACAGCTTTGATATTTGTCACTGACTACTACCAATGTGCTATTGTGAGAATTATTATTAATGATCTCTTAATAACCAAATAGATTTACTGTTGCTATCGAAGTCATTCTAAAGGGTAGGTTTAACAGAGAAAATGAAATGTTACCATACTTTAAAAGTCATATATAATCTAATAGGCCTATGTAGCATTTGAGAAATCAACAACTATTGTTTCAATTCAACCCAGGGTTCAACAAAAAAATAGACAACCCATGTAGGCTTTGGGGTTTCAAGCTTGGGCTGATTTCAATACTCTCAACCATATGTGAATTCACGTCTTCTATTCAACCAAAAATCTAAGTTAAAGATTAGGACCAAAATCAAATCAAACTACATTTAAAGTTTTATTTGATTTAGTCCTATTCTTAGACTTAGATTTTGGGTTGAGATGGAGACGCGAATCCAACATATCAATTATTAATTTGTAGATATTGAATTGTGTTTGGTTGTCAATGCAACCAAATATCAACATTTGAACTGACTGTTCAGTGGTATTTGATCAATGCATGATAACACGCCCAGGCCTGTTTCTTACAATTTATTGCAACTACTAGACCTATATTTTATGAACTTTTAGCCTATGGTCAATGGAAATACTTTTGAGCAGCGTTGAGGGTTCAAGATGTGTTCGAATGCAATGCGCGATTGGGGGAGAATTTATGCACTGTATGCTCAACATGCACCAAAACATTTCTGACATAGAATTAAGCATAATGATTATGACTTAGACTGCAGGAAAAGCTGTTTCAGTTGTTTGAAATGCCACATTCTCCAACATCCAAACAAGCCCTAGCCCCCTCAGACCACCCCAGAGGGTCTCTCATATACTTTGTGCCCTCAGATTTTTGGTATAAAAGGATATGGAAGAGTATTAGCCCAAGTGAAGACAAAAAAATAAAATATACATTATGGGTGTAAGAGGTACTCTGGATTTTTTTGTTTACAGATTGTACTTTATAAACTTGAAATACTTTGAGAATAAAGTAGATACTTTGAGAACAAAGTTGAAATGTACTTTTTAAATAAATAACATTTTATTTTGTGAATAAAGTGGCAATATTTCGAGAATAAAGTGTGTAATATTTTGAGAATAAAGGGCACATTTTGAGAATAAAGTCGCAGTTGCATTTCAAGATTAAAGTAGGGATTTGGTTAATAAATGCATACCTCTCGGCTCTCTGCCGCTGTGTGCGCGCCACCTTGAAATGCCTGATAGAAGACTGGTTGAAACTATACTCTTAGAATTGGCTTTAGTAATGCTAGAAAATCCTGCTCTTTTAGCACACAACCAAATTATTGCAAGTATTAGAACCTAGAAGAGTTGTGACTGCCAAGAGATTGCATTTTCATTAGAGGAAACCAATGACTTGGATTAGGTATTTCATCCAAGTCCGTGTAAGGTGATAAATAGGTAGAGACGGGTGCGTTTAAAACAAACAAACGGCCATAATAATCATCTAATACACTTGTTCAAACAGGCGTCACTGCGCACTAATGTCTATCAACCTAATGATCTAATAACTCGCACGCACACTTCATTAAACCCTGCAATTTATGACTATAGGCATACACTCTTCTAATGTGGCTATGGTGTGTTAAGAGCACAAACAAAACCACTAATCTTGGCACTGTCACTGACCTGGGTTGAGTCGCTGTCAGCATGCCCGCCACCTTGCAAAAAAATCAGTGCATAATATAAACTATTAACGACCTTATCCATGGTGCTTTATTAATATAGTATTTACCCCTTACCTGAATTGTTATCCTTTTAACGGTACTATAGGCTAGTAGGCTACGGAGCACTCCTACACCCATTGGAAATAAAATTATATTGGGATCCTGGGAGACTGGGTTATATGTGTGTGCGTGTCCCATGTCAAGTTGCTCTCCAAATCTGTTGCTAAAACACCGCTTATTTGCATCCCATTATAATCCTATAGCGGCTCATCAGATTGGGTAATTCTAACATGTACACTAATCAGACAAGCAGGGCAAGTGAAAGTAAATTAGAAGCCCATCCAACGGCCATGGAGGAATGAAACAATGAAGCAGGATTTTATCGCAAACGTGTCTGTAAGAGGAGAGGCAACCTTTAGGACCACTCTGCATGCTTAAAGCAGCTAATCTGAGGGCTGTTTCAATATAATATTCATTAATTAACTCCCTTTCTTGACATAATCATTTATCTAAATATAGGCTCATTAGATCAATGAGAGGGCTATATGGGTATTAGGCCTATATAAAGAAATAATCACTGATCTGACATGACTTGGTTGGTGGTGTGCTCAGCCATTATGTCCTTTTCACTATCCATCTATCATCGGGTGATGTCGTCAAGGATGGAAGGAGTGAAGGATGTATAGGCTCAAAAAGAGAAGTTATTTGTCCCAGCTATAACGCTAACTTAGGCTACTACTCTGTTCACCTTTATAAAAGGCTAGTGGCTTGATCTGTTAGGTTATAATAATGGAACGTAAAATTGCTGCTACACCGCCACACCGGCAGTCACAAGCTTCATTCAGAGTCAAAAACCTGTTTGACTGTTGAGTCAGCGGTAACCAGGTTTCTCCAAAACTGCGCCCTGATGCCGCCTGATGGTCATTAGTAGCCTACCAAACTTGCTAACGGCCAGTCGCTATTAATAGGGGTGGGTAAAATCACTGGGGAAGCTAGAAAAAAAGCCATATAACAACCTTGCACAGACAATCTGTATTGTTTGCTCTATAAATTCGTTAGTTAATATGCCAAAGCGCACTCATGATATACTGTATGTAAAGACCAGATTAAATTGAAAGTCTGATGGAAGTAAGAATATTATCAAGTGCTTGTCAAATTGTGAACGAGAGACTGATGAAGTGTGTGCAGCCTTTCATGTGACTTTTTCAAAACATTATTAGTCGTATCATTCAGCCTTAGAATGTATTAAAATCCATATATATAGCCTAACATTTGTATCACAACTAGTTGCATAAATAACTTTCAATTAAGCACACGAAGAACCTGTTTCCTTGAGTTAATCAAACAACACAGAATAGCCGTGATGCCCACTTGAAATCAGTTGAAGAAAATATCCTTTCAATTTTATTCAGCCACTGTAAGGCTCAATTGTATTGTTCTTTCTTACTATAAACAAACGCCATGGGAATTTTGCTAAATCTTTCTCATAAATTAGTGTTCCCTACAGCCACATGGCATAGTCAGATCAGGGCCTAACATATGAATTTGTCTCAGAATATGCCATTCTATTCTCTGAATAGGTAAACATTTTCTTTTAGACCTGACTCAAAATAACAAATGGATTTATTGTTATGGTGTAGGTCATGCTATATTAAATGGATTTATTTGACTTTAACATGTAGATGTTCCAAAGGTCCATCAGTGGTTTGTAGGAAAGGTGCATGGAGCCAGATGCTAATCGCCTTTATGCTGATTTTCAATGGTCAATTACCATGAGACCGTACTTATTTGAAGGATAATCACCAGCTGATTAATTTGGAGAGCAGCTTGACTCTGGCCAAATACATGCACAGCCCCGTCCTCAGGATCCTAAAATAAATCATTTCAATGGGGTGTGCCTACGTAGCTCACTAGCCTCCATAGTCGTTAAAAAATATAGTTGCTTATGGGATCAATACTACCACATAGAAGCACCAAGGGATAAGGCTGCTCATTGTTGACTCATTGGTGCACAGATTTTGCAAGGTGTTCAAGTTTCCAAGTTTCAATGTCACATGCATAAGAAGTGAATGCATTTGCAGCTCCAACCCCAAATAATATAGTAATCAATAACAATGTAATATAAAAAAAGAACAAGGTAGAACAAAAACACATGAGATATAGAAATAAGAAGAACAAGATAAATCCAAGTAAGCATACTATATACAGTGGGTCAGTTCTAGTACCATATTTACAATGTGCAGGGTCCTGGGATTGATAGAGGTAGATATGTATGGTAAGGTGACAAGGCATCAGGATATATGATAAATAGAGCAGAGCGTATATGATTATTGTATGAGTGGGTGTGTGTAGAGTCTGTATAAATGTATGTGCATGTTATGTGTGTGAGCAAATGAGAGTGTGAGGTATGTATGTGTACAGAAGTATCACAGTGCAAAGGGAGTGGGCCTTCAGAGTGTGCAGTATAGAGACAGTGCAAAAATAAGAATAAATTACAAAAGGTCAACTCAGATAGTCTGTGTTTGCCTAGGCTAGCCCTGCATTTTTAAGTATACTTGAGGCACGTGTTTCGCTTCAACTAGCTAAAAGCTGTGTGTGTACTGCTTGTACCACCTCTGCACGGTGAAGCAAATTCCTATTTGAAAGGGAAAAACATCGAGTTTTACCATTTGATAAGCAATAACAAGTTGAAATGATGATATCACTGAGTCATTGCAAATCAATTTGTGCCACTTCTGGTGTAGCCTACCTGAAGCTGGTAAACATATTTAATAAATAGCCTATAACTTCAGTTTGTTGTTGTAGCTCTTTGTGTTATTATGCAATTATTAATGGCAATGTTAGTTAATTAAATTGGAAGTTATCATTTGTAATCATGGTCACAACTCAATGTCAGTTTAATTGTGGACTTTTCCCTGAAATGAGATGTTGGCCTATCAGGGGCTATGGGCTACCTGAAACTAATTCAGCAAACTATATAAAAGTTCAATTGCAATTATAAACCCTGAAATAATGTCAAGCAAGCAAATAGGCCATTTATAACAGTTTGTAGTCTTAACATCTGGTACATAATAACGGCACAATTGCCAGAAAATAGCCTAACATTCTTTTTTCTTTTTTAGTTTGTTCCAAGTGTTTCTTGCACAGAGATTTCATCACTCTCAAACTCCTGTCGGATTTATTCTACAGTTATGCAGCCATGCACAAACTGTATTTATTTACAGTCCTGAATGCTGATTATGACAAAACATTTATTTTTACTGCCGACTATTAGCATAACTGTTTATAATAGCAATAAGGCACTTAGACTTTGTGGAGTATATGGCTAATATTAACATTTACTCAAGGGCTGCATCTAGGCACCCTGCGCTACTAAACATGAAAAGAACAGCCCTAGCCATGTATATTGGCCAGATACCATACCCCTTGAGCCTTATTGCTTAATTATAAACTGGGTGGGTTTGAGCCCTGAATGCTGATTGGCTGAAAGCTGTGGTATATCAGTCAGTGTACCACAGCTATGACAAAACATTTATTTCTACTGTTCTAATTACGCTTGGTAATTCAGTTTGAGACAGAAGGCAAGTAATTTCAGGGTTTGTGGTTGGCATATATGTAATAATATAATTACTGCATATGGCTGAACAGCTCTTGAGCCGCGGTATATTGTAGCCACATACCACACCTCCTGGGGCCTTATTAATAATCACAGTAGTCAAAACAAATCCAATCATATCCATTGATGGAAAATATTTAATAAGGGTGAATTATCTTTTCTCTTGCAACATATTCTTCTAAGCTCACACACCATTATTTTACTGACAACCGATTTTGCTTTTTAGCCTATGTTGTTACAAATTACGCTACAATATTCCTTCCTAATTGCCCATAGCAACTCCTCTCTTTTGCCAGAAAACAAATGGGGGGTCTAGTTTTCAGGCCTGTTTCAGCCTTGTGGCTGGTTTTGAGGGGCCGCTTTGGTTTAGAAATGCTTGTTTCACCTGGCAACCCTGGTGGTTCTCATACACACCAATAACGTGCCATAAAGCAGGGTTCCCAACTGGCAGCAACGGTCCCTTAGTTCTGGTTCCTGGTTTTCTGAGCATAATAAATAAATAAATACATATTGGACATAAAGACTAAAAACAAAATAACTGATCAACTCTTCACTTTTTTCCCATTCACTACTCCGACGTGCTTCAATCACTCCAGGAATTCCTTCTAATCAACTTCCTACTAAATGCCAGATATAACTCCCTTTGAGGTGCCCTGTTCAAGAGACACATACAACATCAAACTTATCAAATCAATTAAGACACAACACACGTCTCTTCTGATCCACAGAATCACAAAACTCTAAAATAAGCCCGCCTCGTGACCCTCTACATCCCCACTTTACCCAGCACACTTCCCACCAGTTTGAGAACTCAAATGGTTTCTTCCAAGATTCGTACTCTGCTCAGCTGCTCCTTATTAACAAACCGTACTCCTACTAGATAATGGAAGGGTCATTCTCATCACTGTACCCTACTTTTTCTCTGTTTTCCATTCTTTGAACAATAATTTTAATTCTCCTTGATTCTACCTCCGCCATTGTATTCAGATTCCACTTCATCATCCGCTTCCCTCTATCTTCCCCTTCCTAATCTCTCTTCACCAGCTCACAAAAATCTCCTGAACTATTTTTCACTGCAGGGTTCTTCACGTCCTGAGCCCAATAAACACTTCTGTTTTTAATTTCTACCTGGTAGTTAATTGCACTCCACCTGGTGTCCCAGGTCTGAATTAGCGCCCTGATTAGAAGGAGAGAGGATGAAAATAGAGGTGTTTCCTGGGCCCTCCAGGACTGGAATTGAGAACCCTGCTCTACTGTCTTACTGTAAACAAATACCAACTATGCCCAGTAGATGTCAGATGCATCCCATCCAAAAACCCTAGCCTATGGGAAATTCATGTCAGTCAACCACTTTGTGATCAGAATTTTTTATGTCATTATTAAAAATATAAACCATATGAATTTGTCGTGTAATTTCCATCCTTACATTTGTGCATAATTTTCAGTGTAAAGCTGCATACTATGTGAGTGTCAGTGGTTGCTGATTGGAGATGGCTCGGCAATAATGTCTGTAATGAGTAAGAATGGTCAACACGGTTTTCATGTGGTTGATACCACTCCATTGACCTATCCAACCATTATTATGAGCCATCTTCCTCAGCAGCCTTCCACACTGGGTATGTGCTGCCATTACCAGATGCCAGGGAGTTACACACTACACTCACGGCTGCATGTTAGAACTGAGACTCTCTCATATTACATTGGTGGCAGATAGTGGGATATCCCCTTTTGTTTCTGGTCTATGTTGAAAGTGTGTACCACGAACACCATGTTGGGCCTCATGCAAAAGTACACATAGGGAGAGTAGGGCCACTGTTAGCCGATAGTATGCATATAATAGCCTACCCAGGTACCAACTCTTACTTACGAGTCCGGAGCCTGCTGGTTTTCTGTTCTACCTGATACCAACAGGGCCCTTTGCAGCCCCAGTGGCACCTGGGCCTACTAATTTGCATTTTTACTGGGCTCTACTTTTTATGGCTATGGAATGGGTTAAATTTTTAAATTTTAGTTTATTTAGCAGACGCTCTGATTCAGGAGCGACTTAAGTTAGTGAATACATATTTTTTTTTATACTGTCCTGGGAAATCGGAACCCACAACCCCGCGCCTGCAAACGCCTATACTTATCAACTGAGCTAGCATCCCTGCTGGCCATTCCTCCCCTACTCCTGGACGCAATTGCGCCGCCATGTCTCCCCAAGTCGCGCCGCCTGCGACTGAGAGCCTGGATTCGAACCAGGGATTTAGGTGGCACAGCCAGCACTGCGTGCACGGTGCCTTAGACCACTGCGCCACTCAGGATACCCTCTATTTGTTGGGTTCCCATAAGTACACACCATTTAGCAGACGCTTTATCCAAAGCGACTTCTACAGTCAGTGCGTGTATACATTTCTGTGTATGGGTGGTCCCGGGATCGTAACCCACTACCTTGGCGTTCCAAACTCATTCAAAGGAGGGCCGAGTGTCTGCAGGTTTTTGGGTTTTTCTTTCAATTAAGACCTAGACAAGCAGGTGAGGGAAGATCCTTACTAATTAGTGACCTTAATGTATCGCTCATGTACAAGGGTGGAGCGAAAACCCGCAGATGTGTAAACACAATCAGCAATATCCCAATATGGGGTTTCCCTTTAAGAGAGAAATGGCTGCAGAACAGAGTCTGGCTGCAGGCTAGACTAAAGTGTGTACCCTGAATATAATTATCTCATTGGCTCCCTGGATCTCGTAGGCGTCTCTTTCTAGCAATGAACTATTTGGAGACCTTTCTCCCCAACAAGAAACGCCTACGAAACTCGGGAAGCCAATAAGATAATTCTATGGAAGGAACGCCTTTTTATCCAGGCTGCAATCAAATCCTGTGCGACAAGGGGGCTGGGCTCAATGCTGGGAATTTACGTCATTTCGCCGTTTACACATCCAAATCAATGAGCAGCACCACGGAGATGTCCGCCTTTTAGTCCAGTCTTCCAGGAAGAGAATTAACCAACGCGTCGCCGAAATGTAGGGCACAGCACCAACAGAAAACAAAGAACTTTAACGCGTTTATGATAAACATGGGCATATAATGGATTGATAACAAACCTTAAACGTATTTATTACGTGGCCCGTAACCCTCCCCAAGTCAGGGAGTCGGGTGTGGGTGTTTTTTTTCTTCTGGTTTATTTCAAAGAGAACGGGAAAAGGAAAGTGGGAAGAGGAGAACTTCCTGAATTTAGCGAGACATGTCAGAATCTCCATCGCAGATCACAACCAAGGTATTTGTTGATTTTATAAAGCAGAATCAAGTTCTAGGACCCCGCGGTGAGATGCGCTAGACGCAGTCGTGTTGTTGACAACTGCATCGTTTGTGTTGGTAATCATCTGTTGCTGAGGGGAACGTTTCGCGGCTGTGTTATAGACTACAGCAGCGCCTGGTAAGTCCATCCATGCTGCGCGCAAGTTTACAGAGTTCGCAGCACACCTGAGATAAACGTTTTTCGTCACGACGTTCATTTTCATAGGCTATTGGTGCTTTCAAGAGAACGGGGAACTCGGAAAAAAACGAGGTCTAATCATGACGTCAGTGAATTTCAGTCCGGAAAGTCGGAGCTATAGAAAGATGCCCATGTTTCCGACTTGGAATTCCGAGTTGGATGACCATTCAAAACGATTTTTCCCAGGCGGAGCTCGTTTTTATCTGAGTTACCAGTTGTCTTGAACCACTGAAGTCGGAATTCGGAGATTTCCGAGTTCCCAGTTGTTGTGAACGCGGCATATGGCTTGTTTGAAAACCACCCGAAATGTGGTTAATGTTATTTGTTGCAACTATTCATGGGAATATACATGTATCTGTCACGATTATATAGCATACACACAGATAATAATTTATTTTCTATACAATACATTTTGTATATGTAAACCTGAAATATGTAGGCCTAAAATATGTAAAATAGTTGCAGTGCAAAAAGGCATGCTGTTTATCATGTTATTACATTACAATGACGGTCTAAAGTTGGATCTTCAAATTTCAGGTGACAAGGAAACTATTTGGGATTGTTGGGATGTAGCCTAGGAGAGTAGGCCTAGATATATTTTGGAATTATATTGTTTTGCAGAGAGACGTAGCAGAGTTAATGTAGGCTATATGTATGCTCCTCTAAACACACGCACACACACACTCACTCTCTTGCTCCCTCTCGACCCCATCTGTACCTGAACACCTTTTTGACCGTACACAGCCTTGTCAAATCTGGGCTGTACAAATGCCAAATCTTCTAAAAGTAAGACTTGATATAGTGTGCTAATGTTGGCTATAGGCTTCCGAAAACATAAAGTATTCTTGAAGAGTAGAGCAGTCTGCGCAATAAAATGAGATTAAAAGCTTATTGCTACATATCCCACAGTGAGTTCCTGGTACAGTAGGCTAATAGGAACTAGCCATTTTAGATTGACTGGTTGAATGAATCACCAATCCGTGTTATACAATGCCTATAAACATAATATTCAGCAGCACTGATTGGCCCAGACATACACTCACCTGTTAACTGTTGCTTTCCATAGAAGATGCTGAACAGAAAGAGGCAAATTAATGATGTTACAATAACATATTACACAACAGCACATGTATACATTGTCATGTTGAGGGGTTACATTTTGTATAAGTAAATGTGCAGAATTACCAGTAAGTTCAACCTCCTGTTTAGTGACTGGCTGCATTGACCATGCAAACGCAGCAGCGTCTTTCTGAAATAAGTCAAATATGATTTAATGAATAAAAAGATTGGCTATGTGTAGGTACCTTATCGCTTAGATACAGAATGTCTTTAAAGGGTGTTATAGTTTCTCTGCATGGTGATTCTCAGGCTGTTTGGGTTTAAGGATGGTTTTCGGGGAGGTTTGTAACTAAGGCATGCTTTGTGTCTGTGTGTCTATTCATAGCAGGAGAGGAGCTCATTCAGTCCTTCCTCCGCGAGCCCCCTGCCAAACTCCACTTCCTCCCCCGTCCATGCTCCCACAGCCAGGCCAGCCAGCCGAATGGAGGACGAACCTGCCAGGCTGCCAGTGCACCTGCGTGAGTCACACACACACACACACACATGCAGACGCATGCCAAACACACACACATAACACACACACAATTCATGACACCCACACAATTCATGACACCCACAGGCGCACACAAACAATACATGACAGTCATAATCAACAAAGAAATCTCTTTGTCTTTGCAGCCTGCATTCTCCTTATCCCATAAACATTGGTTTTGAGAGCTTTTGACCTCAGAAAATGGCTGATTGAAAGCCATGATTTACTATAGCTACTTGCATGTCACGTCATGACTCTCCCCATGTGGACAGACAGACCTACTCATGTATCCCCCCTCTTAGTTGCTGAAGCAGACCAAGGGTCAGAGACCAACACAAGACGTCTACTGGAACATACTGTAGCAGAGTCACTGTACTGGAACACTACACAGTAGAACACGGTGGAATGCAACACAGCAGGACAGTGACAGCCAACACAACTCAGTACACGGCAGTGTTCAGTACGATAACACCTCAGTGTACTGAAGGACAGCACAGCACAACACAACACAGCACAGCTCAGTACAAGAGAATAGAGAACAGCACAGAATAATAGCCCAGTATAATGGAGGAGTATAGAATGGAAAGAAGGCAGGAGAAGAAAGGAAGTAGGAGATGGGTTGGACAGGGGAGAGTCTAGAAATAGGAGAGCGAGGGAGGTAATACAGGACAGAATAGGACAGGATGGACAGGAAGGAAAGCAAGAAGACAGTAAATATGAGGTGAGGTGGAGAGGATTTGATTTGTATCGAGAGGGCAGATGCGTATATTGATTAACTTTGCTACATTACATTATTCTGCACTGTTGAGGAAGAGTGGCAAGTAAGCATTTCACTGTACGAATAAACTTTGATTTGAGGTGTTTACTGATCTGACATGGTTGGAAAAGTGAGAGCATTGGTGGAAACCATGTTTTTTACCTATTCTTAAGACCAGTAAAATCCCCAAGGGCCTCAAAAAAGGAAGGAAGGGAGGGAGGAAGGAAGGAAGGAAGAAGTAAGAAGGACAAGGAGAGGAGGGAACATGACAACCGTGTGCTGTCTGGTGGAGCTGACGGCAGGTCTCAACCGGCCACTGCCTGAGCCAATAAAACAACAGGCGGGGTTGGATCACGGCCAGGATATAGACCGGGTGTTTAAAGAGTTGTAGAGTCACTGGGCCTGCTCTTTATGAAAAACTATTTATATTTAACCAGGCACCTTTTAACATGTAGGACTTTTAGGGTTTAGAAGACTAGTGAGATTGATATTTGTATTTCTTCAGTGAGTTTGGATATACATTTTCCCACTGGGCACAGCCGTCAATTAAAACGTCTATTCCACGTTGGTTCAACATAATTTCATTGGAATGACGTAGAAACAATGTCGATTCTACCAGTGTGTGCCAAATGGGTTGTTGTGGGAACTTAAAACTAAATGGTGCTTTACTTCACCATAGGAAATAACACGACAAAAAACAAAAAAAAAAGAAGTTAGTTATGAGAGCATTTTTACAAACTTATTTTCCACTAATTTAAATTTTTCTGATTTTCTCCTTTTTTTGGTAATGTAGCCTCCTCTTTTTAAGTGAGAAGACCTAAATATTGGGGGTTTGTTGATGTGTGTTTGGCGAAAATATGGTACAGTACTCATCAATTATTAGACCAGTATATTAACACACTTTGTGGTAAGCTCAATGTCTAAAAGAAATTACCTGTAGTGTCTATGCACATGGACCATACAGAGGAAATTCCCCAGTTCCACTTCCCCTTTTGCATTGTCATAGAAAAGGGAAGAACGTTTAACATGTCTGTTTTGGTCTGAGGTTGTCTGTTATGGCCGTTTATCTGGGCGTGGTAAATGTGGTCTCTCTATTTATTAAAAATTTTTTTTTTCTTTTTCGGTCACTCTTCACTCCTGGACTGTGAGCTTCCAATCAACTTTTTATTTGAATCTTTAGATTAGGGAAGATTTCCTGCATTCTACATGTTGACTCTGTCTTTAACTCTGTTAAATATATCAACAAACCTTCACCTGTAGGCCTACACTACCCAATCCTCTTATTAGAACCTCCTTTGGCTCAAAGCCATCGCTCTTCCTGACAATGATCAAGTACCCTTTTCTTCCTCAAACAACTTATAACACGTTTGCTCCCCTCCACACACATCACACAGCTGGATCCAACTGGCACATGTACTGTGAGAGACAAACTGTCCACATTCAAAGGCAATTTGTCCAGGGGGAAAGAAAGAAATACACTTTTTTTTAAAGGGAGAGAGGAAATTGCAGTGTGGGCAGAAAACAGCCTTCTCCATTTCCTGAAGAGGAAGTGGATTAGATCAGGGGGAGAGTTGCAGCCTGCTCCTCACTCTCAAAGAAGGCTACTCTCCTTTTTAACCCCTTTAGCCAGGAGTGTTAGAAACCACCCCACTCTGAATGGGAGAGGTTTGTCTTTACCCGTGTGTCTGGGTGAATGTTTTTGAAGTAGTGAATTTAGGGTTCCATCTCTCCATCACATTGGTGGATTTTCACTTGAATCCTCCAATTTCCTGTCTGTTAGTTGTCGCATATTGTTGAACTATAGACCATGCAAATGAAAAGGAAATAAACATAACTGTAAAACACTCAATTCTACTGTTTGCTTGCACTTGAGTTAAGTGGATGACTTTTCAACCCACAATTCCATCACATGCATTAATCGTGTTTACTTAATTGTCTTGCTATGTGTCAGCCTCAAGGTCACCCTCCTAGCAGACACTAAGAAGCGTAGCGGTGTCATTTAGGCTCACTGCAATAAGGGATTCACACTATTTACTGACGTCACAAGTCGGGTGGGTACTGATGGGGATGTAACATTGAGACACCTGTGCAAAGTAACACAAGGTCAAAGAATATGGAGTGAGTGTCTGTGTGGGAAGTTGTATGCAGAGCACCGTTTACATTAAACATCGAAGCTTATTGAACATGACAAATCTCTTGCTGGGTGACAGAGAAAGAAGCCTCTTCTTGGAAACTTGGCTTGCTGCTGTTGGTCTTTGTAAACCTTTCTCAATAGATTGTTTGCTTTGCTCACAGCTGGGTTTCTACTGTGTGTGTGTGGGTGGCTGAGAGTGTGAGACTGTCTTTGTGCACAGGCATGTTGTTGTGTGCTTGTGTATTAATCAATCTCTCTGTGTGTGCGTGTCCGCATGTCACTGTGAGTAATTGTACAGTGTGTGTGTGTGCCTGCATATTCGTTTCTGGAGTCTTGCTGTATTTGTAAAGATGTTTGCATGCATATCTACGGTACAGTACATACAAAAGGGTATTTGAGTGTCTGTGTGTGTGCAGTCATTGTATATATATGTGTGTGTGTGTGTGTGTGTGTGTGTGTGTGTGACTGTGTGTATATGCCAGTGCCTTGCAGAGCGGAAATTTCCTGCCCCTGGAAGCCGTTCTCGTCCTCAGGAATTTCCTGAGTGGGCAGACGGCGCTTCCTGAATAAATGTTGTTGTTTTCCCCCCTCGTTCCTTTTTCTCTCTCTGAAAGGGAAACTGTTCTCACATGCCAACAGCCAAGTGGAGAGCAGCCCCGTTCTCTTCCTGTTTGAAACACACTCCACATGACATCAAGGAAAGAAGGGGTTTTGGGGGGAAAGTAGGGGTCATAGTTCCCCACCCCAAACCAACCAGGGAGCAAACTGAGCCCACCAGACAGATTGATGCTTAAAAGACATAGCTATGTTGCTAATGCTACCCATGCTCCCTTTAAAGGGTGACTGCACTTCCTTTGGCTTTGTTTTGAAGATTGCTCAATAAGAAATGCTAGAGACCATGACTGAAGGCAAACCAGAGTTGTCTTGGGGGTGTGGTTTGATGTGGTTGTGTTATGTTTGCATATAGACTCTTTCCAGTATATAGACTCTTGGCTGCAGTAAGGTTCATTCCCGGGCTGTGCCACAACCGGCCGGGAGTCCCATAGCACGGCGCACTATTGGCCCAGCGTCGTCTGGGTTAGGGGAGGGTTTGGCCGGGGGGGCATTACTTGGTTCATCGCGCTCTAGCGGCTCCTTGTGGCGTGCTGGGTGCCTGCAGGCTGACCCCGGTCGCCAGTTGAACGGTGTTTCCTCCGACACGTTGGTGCGGCTGGCTTCCTGCTTAAGGAGCGCGGTTAGGCAGGTCATGTTTCAGAGGACGCATGACTCCACCTTCGACTCTCCCGAGCCCGTTGGGGAGTTGCAGCGATGAGACAAGATTGAAATTGGGGAGAAAAAGGGGGCAATGTTTGCAAACACAGAAAGGGGTCTATTGTACCCTGGCATGTGTTGTTTGTCCCTCCTGAGTCACTGTTGCAACAACAACCACTTCCTCAAAATATTAATTAATTTAGACAATTTTGCAGAGGAGGTCTTAGTCGTGCAATTTTGCGTCTAGCTAAGGTGTCTGGTGCAGTAATCCTTAAGTAAAAACATTTGCATGAAAAACTAGTCCATGCACTGCATACAGTCCATCGAGCTGGGAAAGTCTGGCTCCGCGCTCAGGACTGATTTCTGAGAACAAATAATATCTTTACAACATCATCTGCAAGCTGTCAAACTATTGTAAATAAAGCACAAGCAACACACTGTTTATCAGTGTACAAAATCACTTGCTAGCTTGCGAAGTTCCAACTCTGTGTTTGTCAATGAAGCTAGCAAGTAGAAGCTAGCAGGCACATTGAGCAGCCAGGCCACAATCGGCTTATCAAATAACTGGCGAATTGTGTGCATCGGTGCCGTTTAAATAATAAATAAAAAATTCAACTTTCTCACTATCTATTACCAGAGTGTGCAGCTGTCTGACAGTGTTTCAAAGGGAATCATGATACAAAACAGGTCGTGGGGGGAAACAAGATGCTTGCGAATGGGTTTTGGAAAAGTGCTCTCTGATCGTCTCAATTCTCATTTGCCCAAAAAAGTGGCAGACTCGAGTGATTGACACTATCAAACATCAGAAAGTGGCCAGTCCATAAAGGGCTTAGGGCCAAGGGTTATTTCATCATAACGTTGGCGACGTGTTATCTTATGTAAACAAGTCTGAAGCGCTGTGTAAGTGGGCAGGTCAGGTCCTGTCTCCACTGTCTGGAGGTTCTGGGCGTCTGCTAAATGACGTGCTAGTGGGCATGATCATAATCCATACCCAACCCCAGTAAATTGGATGACAAACTAATTTACAGAACTCCGTTTTGGACGAGACTGACTTTATGACCAAAATTATCCTATTTACACTTTGTAGTTAATTTTGACACTAGAATTCATGTTTCTAACTCATACCGATGGCACAACCAACTTCTCTGGTTTCAAATGGCCTAAGGGGCAGTTTACCTTTTTAAGTGAAGGGGCTACTGCAGATATCATTAGAATAGATGACATGCTAATTTCCATGACATGGCCTTGGTCATTGTGGTTTAATACAGAATAATTCTGGATTGAACAACGAGGTCAAACTGAGAACAGCTATTCACTTGAACATCTCTGAAACCTCTTTAGCTGGGCTGATGTACAGTTGAAGTCGGACGTTTACATACACTTAGGTTAGAGTCATTAAAACTTGTTTTTCAACCACTCCAAACATTTCTTGTTAATAAACAAACATCTACTTTGTGCATGACACAAGTAATTTTTCCAACAATTGTTTACAGACAGATTATTTAATTTATAATTCACTGTATCACAATTCCAGTGGCTCAGAAGTTTACATACACTAAGTTGACTGTGCCTTTAAACAGCTTGGAAAATTCCAGAAAATGATGTCATGGCTTTAGACGTTTCTGATAGGCTAATTGACATCATTTTAGTCAATTGGAGGTGTACCTGTGGATGTATTTCAAGGCCTACCTTCAAACTCAGTGCCTCTTTGCTTGACATCATGGGAAAATCAAAAGAAATCAGCCAAGACCTCAGAAATAACATTGTAGACCTCCACAAGTCTGGTTCGTCCTTGGGAGCAATTTCCAAACGCCTGAAGGTACCACGTTCATCTGTACAAACAATAGTACGCAAGTATAAACACCATGGGACCACACAGCTGTCATACCGCTCAGGAAGGAGACGTGTTCTGTCTCCTAGAGATGAACGTACTTTGGTGCGAAAAGTGCAATTAAATCCCAGAACAACAGCAAAGGACCTTGTGAAGATGCAGGAGGAAACAGGTACAAAAGTATCTATATCCACAGTAAAACGAGTCCTATATCGAAAGGCCGCTCAGCAAGGAAGAAGCCACTGCTCCAAAACCACCATTAAAAAGCCAGACTACGGTTTGCAACTGCACATGGGGAGAAAGATCATACTTTTTGGAGAAATGTCCTCTGGTCTGATGAAACAAAAATAGAACTGTTTGGCCATAATGACCATCGTTATGTTTGGAGGAAAAAGGGGGAGCTTGCAAGCCGACGAACACCATCCCAACCGTGAAGCACTGGGGTGGCAGCATCATGCTGTGGGGATGCTTTACTGCAGGAGGGACTGGTGCACTTCACAAAATAGATGGCATCATGAGGAAGGAAAATTATGTGGATATATTGAAGCAACATCTCAAGACATCAGTCAGGAAATTAAAGCTTGGTCGCAAATGGGTCTTCCAAATGGACAATGACCCCAAGCATACTTCCAAAGTTGTGGCAAAATGGCTTAAGGACAATAAAGTAATGGTATTGGAGTGGCCATCACAAATCCCTGACCTCAATCCTATTGAAAATCTGTGGGCAGAACTGAAAAAGCGTGTGCGAGCAAGGAGGCCTACAAACCTGACTCAGTTACACCAGCTCTGTCAGGAGGAATGGGCCAAAATTCACCCAACTTATTGTGGGAAGCTTGTGGAAGGCTACCCGAAACGTTTGACCCAAGTTAAACAATTTAAAGGCAATGCTACCAAATACTAATTGAGTGTATGTAAACTTCTGACCCACTGGGAATGTGATGAAATAAATTAAAGCTGAAATAAATCATTCTCTCTACTATTATTCTGACATTTCACATTCTTAAAATAGTGGTGATCCTAACTGACCTAAGACAGGGAATTTTTACTAGGATTAAATGTCAGGAACTGTGAAAAACTGAGTTTTAAAATGTATTTGGCTAAGGTGTATGTAAACTCCCGACTTCAACTGTATGTTCCTAATACATCTGCATGATTTAGTATGCAGCATGTCATATATGACCTTCAATCCTTTAAGGTCTGTTAACGTTCTTGGTTAACGTTAAGTACTTGGTTGGTATTCTATGGCTCTAAGCTCTCGTTTGAGAACCAGTGTCCACAATAAGATTTTAAAAAGCAGTCCGTTGAAACATTTAAGGGTATAGCTAGCTCTGTTTTGAACAATAACCTCTATCTAGCATGTACATGTTCAGTGGTCTGTTTGCCCAAAGAGAAGGAATGCATGGTAGCTGGTAGGTGTGCATTTAAGATTCACAAGTGTAGCTTTTGAGGTGCAGCATTAGTACAGTACTACTCGTTCCTGCATTTTCTAAAAGAGGGCGGACCTTCTCTTATAAAAAAACATAAATAGAATCAGTGAAGGCAGGAACTTATTGAAAACAAACTACAGTACATGAGCCAACTTGCCCCCAATGAGCAACATACTATCAAACAGGTTGCACTACTTCCTCCCCATAAACCAAGCGTTTGATTGGTAATCTGTTTTATGCTTGTTTTGACTGGATGAAATCCAATCCGGCTAGACTTGGAACAGGCAGTTTCCAATGAGGTGAAGTATGTAGTTTGGAGGAGGGGCGATAAAGTGAAGGACAGAAACTGGGAGAGTGAGGGTGTGAGTAGGGGAAATGTGTAAGGTGTCACACCCTCATGTCTGTGACAAAAGGCCTCCTCCCCTCCCTCCTCTTCTCCTTCCTACTCTGCATGAAGAAAAGCTATTTTCAATCAAGAATGAAAGAGCAATATCCGCCTCTTCATTCAAGAGGGAAAGCAAACATTTGCAGCAGAGGTAATTGACTAGAGAGAGCATTGATTCAGGAAACATACTTGATGTTTTGACCAAAGTCCTTAGCAGTCAAAAGTATTTGCAGACTTCTATAGCATTTACAGTACATTCACAAAAAATATTTTGTTATTCATTCCAGGTAAAACTGCACACACACACACATTACTGGTCTGACCTTAGAGTTCTACAGAATGGACACATATTTCCCCTGAATGTTCTGTTTTGCCGAGAGAGGGGTGGGGTGAGAGGCGTTAAAGAGGTTGGGGGGTTGTGGAGGGTAACAACGAAACAAGATACAAGTGATCTCATCCCTTCTCTCCTTCATTCATCCCAAGCGCTTACGAGTTGCCCCGGCAACAGCGAGCACCACTGTGTGTGTGTGTGTGTGTGTGTGTGTGTGTGTGCGTGCGGGGGCCTGCAAATCCACAGAGTGAAAATTATGTGTCATCAGAGAGGATTAGTAGCCCACGGTTTAGTCAAGGGCCTTTCGGTTGGATCCGCCGGTCGTGTTCGAGACTGTTTCATCCCATACACAAACAGACTGCACACCAGAAACCCGAGATGGTGTCCAACAAAGACACGGATGGTGAAACGAGAGCGGGGGCTGAAATTGATTTGGTCATGAACACTGAAACAAGAAATCTGTTGCATGTTCTTACACAACTGAAATGTGAAAAGGATTGGGCGAAAGGGGAAACTTCTCTGAGCCCGTGAGGGACAGAGTAAGATGCAGGGCTAATCAGAGGCACTGTCACTCTCTCTTTTTCTGGCTGCCTCTGTGAGCTCTCTCTCTCTCTCTGCGCATGTGTTTGTGTCTGCTGACTCTTAATATCCGTTTCTCTTCCTGTTGGTCTTTCCTTCTTTTTCAACCCCTTCTTTTCTCCCTCTGGATACTGTTTGCTCTTCCCCCTCTCCTTGTCTTTCCCCCCCCCCCCTCATACTTACTTTACCTCTCCATATCTCTCCCTTTTTCTACCACTTCTCCGTTATTGTTTCTGGTTCCCATCCCTCTTTCTATCCCCCTCCGCGTTCTATCCTTTTCTCACTCTGCTCTCTTCATTGCAGCTGACTGTTGATAAACCTCACAGCGTCGCTCCCTAACCGTACCGCAGGAAGTTTCCTGTGCTGAAACGGAGCCCATGCTGGATCGCTTCCTGCCCAAGTGCGTTGTGGGACACGTTTGTTTGGGCCCCCTTCCTCCTCCTTCTCCCCCCACTCCTTCCTCCACTGGGCCCTGTGCAGATGGCTGGGTCCGGCAGGCCGGATCTCAGAGGGGTTTTGGCAGCGTTGTGCCTTCCTTCTCTTGTTCCCCTCTCTCTCCAGCCCTGGAGAGAACATACCACGGCAGTGACCTCACAACCAGGGCCTCCCTGCACGCTGTACACATCACTAAGGTCATGTGATTAAGGGGTCACCCGTAGGCGACACAGCTGGTGGATGCTGAGCATATGGTAATTAGATCTGTTCTCTTGTTAGGTGATACTGGTAACTTACTGATGGCGTTTCTGTTTTCACCACGGGAGTCAATGGCTTTGTTTGGTTGTTCAATCTAAAATCCAGAGCTGGTATTAGAAAAATACATCTAGATTGGAAGGGTAAAAGGATATGAAAACATATTTCATTGGGACATTGTTTGGCATTCTAAAATTCCTACAAACAATGTTATTCTTGAACACTGGTATCCAACTGTTATATGATTTACACCTCTTTACTCATAAGAGGGCTCTTTACCTGTCATATGTTACCCCTCGGGGTGCCAATTGGCCCCTGTGACAATCTGTAGTATTTTTCTGACTTTGGTTCTGGCTTGACTGTTTGTAGAGACTATGTAAGTAGACACTGTGTACCCTGTGTAGTGATGGAATAGACTACATAAAACATTCCATGACACATCTACTCATCAAGTTGTTTACTGTGGGTTATGTCCATAGGCTATATTCAAGATAAACTTTCCCTTCACAAGGCTATCACAAGCCCTGCCAATGTCTCTCTCTTTCTATCTCTATCTTTCTGAATATGGAAATGAAGAGGGAAATGGGAAACTGGCAATCTAAGAGAGGTTTCTTTTTATATTGATTGTTCCCTGTATAAAACGTCCTTTGTTTGACGGGCGGGGGGAAGCGATCACTCTGAAACAGAGCACGGGTTCCGATTACTCGTGTGACATTGACATTGCGCGCGCCGCCGGCCAAAGATAACAACTGTCCCATTCCAAGAGGAAGTGTTTGAGGCCTGGCGATAAGTGAGACGTAGAAACTGCCGCTTTTTGTCTGGTGTGGGCGTGATGGATGCTGCTCTGGTGGTTTGCTCTGTGTGTGTGTGAGGGAGTCCATGAGGCACAACGATACTGTAAATCCTAGTACAAATACACAGGTATATTCATGTAAATATAGGCCACCCAGTACCCAATGACATCATCTAGATCAGGGCTCTCAACCCTCTTCCTGGAGAGATACCCTCCTGCTACAGACGCCAGAGAAAACATTTCCTGACACAAAACAACACTGACTTTTCTGTCAATGATTTATGTGCTAAACATATAGTAATCCCTATTGCAATATGATGAGCAAGACTGGGAAAACAATATGACTTGACTCATATGCTGTATAAACCCATGGTAAGGCTTTCCAGCTGATATGAATTACATGCTATTTACTTTCTAGACATCCACTGCTCTCTGATTACCGCAGTCAAACACACCATTGTTTTCCCTTTTCCTCTAGCAGAAAACTAAAACGATTTTTACCGTTATTAGTCCATGCAACACATTGTGTGGGTTTAACGAAGAATGTAATGTGATTTTATGACATCCATTTCCTAAAAGAATGAATGGAATGCACCTCAAGGTTTGATTTAACCACATTGTTATTGTTTAGGTTACAAGGAACAAGGTTATCATTTTGTAAGTCATGGTCGTAGACACACATTTGTGGTGAGCGTTGATTCCTGGGCTATTGCTCATTGCAGTCAGTCACTAATACGTTTGGGCAATCCATCAGTGCAGATGTTTCGCTCTCGTAAATTCCCACGGCAGTGAAATAAATATTTCAGAGACTGCAGGGTGAACAATGTCAGCACTATTTCCTCTGGTATTCCTCAGTGTATCCTTGCCTATTATGCACTATTTATTAGATTAGTCTAATACACATTTATTCATACACTATGTTTTAGACTGACTGAGAGAAAGTCACAGGCTTTCCTTTGCAAACTACATGTCTACCAAGGTTAGCTCACAAATACTGACAAACATGAAGCAAATATGAAATGAATGTACTGTATGTGAGCACATGTCTGACTTAAGTTTCCTCTTTCTTGTTCTCCACCTCCTCCATTCCTGCACTTTGCTTATCTCACCTCATACCCCTTCTCTTCCCCCTCTCCGCTAATCCTCTAATCAATCCCTCTTTTACTTTGATCTCCTTCCCTCATTTCCCCTTTTACTGCCCCCTCTGTCTCCTTCCTTCCTCTCTCCCTTTGCTCCTTCCTTTACTTCCCCCCGGTCTCCCCCCTCCTCTCTCTTTCCTCTCTCTCTCTCCTACCACTCATCTCTCCCTCCACCCCCAGGCCTGCAGCCAGTGTTTTGGAGCAGGGAGGACGTGGGCCAGTGGCTGCGCTGGGCGGAGAGGGAGTTTGCCCTGCGGCCCAACACCAGCGGCAGCTTCCAGATGAACGGCAAGGCCCTGCTCCTCCTCACCAAGGAGGACTTCCGCTACCGCTCGCCCCACTCCGGTACGCCCACTTCCCACGGCCCTTGTTAAATCAAAGGGTTGCTATGTTATTATAACACATTTTTCTAACAACATGCTCATGTTTAACAATTAATTAATATTGAAGGGGGAATGACTTTGGAGAAATGGCACAGTGACCTAAGATAATAGTCGTGTCTAGAGCATACACTGAATGTCTTTGATAGACGATATTTGTAAAATATGTCAGTAGATCTGCTCAGCTGGAAGAAAGCAAGAGGAAGAACAATATCAGGCGATTCAGCAGCTGCTTTAGTGGAGTTGCTGTCTGTCTTTGTTGTTGGGGGGAGGAAGTAGGAGACTGGTTGGGTAAATGGCCGATCAGGAAGTGCAAACCGACCTCAACTGTCACCTGCTAACACCAGGAATTTCCCCTGCAGCGCCGTGTTAAACAGCAGGGCCAGAAAGTGAGAACTGAAAGGGGTGTATGTGTGCGTGTGTGTGTGCCTGTGGCATCTTCACTTCCTTATGTGTGTGACTGTGTCAGTACGTGTGTGTGCTGGAGTGTGTGTGTGCCTGCGGCTTCACTTCCTTTATGAGAACCATTTCCTTGATGTTCTGACGGGAAGCCTCTCAAATTGAAGAGAAAAAAAAAAGTCCCTCCATTTTCTTTGAGGGGAAATACTCTCTCTGAGCCCTTCATACACAGGTAATGAGTTAAATCTTTCAGGGTGGCTTAGTAATGCAATTTTTACACATTGAGCATATACTTTTTTTTCTTTCCTATACCTTTCCTTATCCCAAAAACATTGTATGTGTTTTTTACTGTCTTACTCTGTTTAGCTTTAACCAGCAATCTGGAGTGCTAAGAATATGGAGTTACAACTGTCTCTTGGCATGCTGAATCATTAGCAACGCTATGACTCTTGTCCTGATCTATTGGCATAATTTCCTATCTGTTTGGTCCAGACATGTTTTTAGACTCCAGTAAAGATCACTGGTCGGAGCCTGATCCTTTTGATGACATTGATTGACAGCAGCTGCCATGTCTATGTGGTACGCCATTGGAGGGGCTCATACGGTAACCTCTGACCTCTAACCACTGACCTGTGTCTCCTGCAGGGGACGTCCTGTACGAGCTGCTGCAGCACATCCTGAAGCAGAGGAAGCCACACGTCCCCTACCCCTCCGCCTACTTCCCCGGCAACTCCTTTCACCCTCTGCCAGAGGGAGCTCTCCAGCACCACAAACTGGAAGGTCAGTGATGTTCAATAGGCACACTGTAGCAAAAGGCTTTGTAATGGCAAATGAAAATCTGTGTTCAGACAAGTTCAGGTTGTACATTACGTTTCACTCTCCCTACTGAACACCAGCCTGACGATGTTCCTGAGATCACACAAACTGAAGAAAGAATCGAGAGAGACGATTACAGGAAAGCGTTGAATTGAATGGGGGGAACACGGTGGCGTTGAGTTCAACAACTTTAGGATGGTTGTTGATTATTATAACGTGATCTTAGAGAGCCAGTCCAATCAGACCAATATGAAATTGACTTATTAGCATATGGGGGAAAAACAACAACATTTGAGGCCCACCATGGAGTGGAATATTGAACGTATGACCATTGCATCACTTTCCTGACATTATTATTTTGTTATTCATCAAACTTGTCTGCCAGAAGGATTTCACAATTCTGTTCTTGTCTAGGGGAATTTGTCGTGAGTAAATTCCCCTGAAGAACCCAACTGATCTGACTTCTGTTTCACAGGAGTTACTCAACAATATTAGACAGTGGCTTCAATTCAAGTATTTAATAACACACGATCAGAGAAAATCAGTTGGTCATGTAGCAATATAATTGCGAGAAAACATCTCAAGTTTGCTTTAAGTGAATCTGACAAAAGTAATGTGGTTCAATGGCAACTCAACTCTAGACTCTAGAGAGAGCTGTTTACGTCTCTGTTTAATATCCACCTGACAAGGGGAGGGACTTCTTCGTGCTACACTTTGGACTCCTTTCCCTGGTATGGATAGAAGGAAATTTGAGGAGAGAGGGGAGGAGAGGTGTGGGGTTGGAGTGTTGACAGTGAAACCTGCTCCACAAGGAAATGCTTCTATATTTAAACAACCTTTGGTCTAGCAGTTCATTATCTACAGTTCTTCATCTCTACATGTTTTATAGGGGAAGTGATTGGGTTAGATGATTAAGATGCTCATGACTTCCTTGTTGTTTGGTAAGCAGAAGCAAAGATATTTATTTCTTGCAAATACTGTAAGTACAGTAATATCCTACCCAGTAGAGGGCAGTCCAAACCAATCACTAATAATCTACCACCCACATACATTGTGAGACATGATGACGTTTGTAAATGGGTGTAGTGACATCTACTGGACGTCATGTAAATATGTTTGAAACATATGCCCTTCATTGCAGAAACGGTACGGCGGACACCACGTGGTACAGAGCCCCTACCCCAGCACCCTCCCACCATCGAGCTCCGACACCGCTCCCGCTCGCCCATCCAACCCGCTCCCCGCCTCTCCCCCCTGGACCTCAACCACCCACGCCCTGGAGCCGAGGACCACCTCCAGACGTCCTCCCAGCTGCCTGACAGCAACCACCAATTGCCCGAGGACTTGTACACTCTGTCGGTGTCCCCGGCCACCCCTAACGGCCGCTGCGCCACGCCCCGCGAGGCCCCCTGCCCAGGCAGCCCCGGGTGCCAGGACGCTGCCCCCCATCGTGTCATCCAGCTCATGCCCAGCGCCATCATGCACCCCCTGCTGCTCAGCCCAGGGCGAGGAGGTGCTGCTGGAGACTTCAGGCATGGCCGTGGGGGGCCACCACTTCAGGCCCCCCATGAAAATGGGCGTGAGGGGAAAGGCCACATCCAGCTGGCACTGGCCCACCACCAGCAGCAGCAACATGCTCTGCATCAGCAGGAGGAGGCGCTGTACAGGAACCACCACGTCATCGTGCCCGTCTCGCCACCAGAGGAGCAGGCAATGCCCATTGGACGGATAGCAGGTAACTAACGCTCCTAACTACTCCTAACTACTAAGGGTTCATCTTAGAGGGTGGTGTTCACGGCTTCAACCAACTCTGGATGAAGTGTGGCTAAAAAACAGCTAAAGTTGAAGTTAACAGGTACTGTCTGAAATGTGTCACTCCTCTGACGTGTTTGTGTTCCCAGACTGCAGGCTGCTGTGGGACTACGTCTACCAGCTCCTCTCAGACAGCCGGTACGAGAACTACATCCGCTGGGAGGACACAGAGACCAAAGTCTTCCGCATCATGGACCCCAATGGCCTGGCTCGCCTGTGGGGGAACCACAAGGTAACGAACTACACCCCCCAGTGTTTGATTGGAAAAGGCATTTTCCCACAGTGCCGATTTTCTAAAAGTTCTGTGTTAAAGTTCTAAGTTGTTCCATTGGTTTTAACAGAACAGGACCAATATGACATACGAGAAGATGTCACGAGCACTGAGACACTACTACAAACTGAACATTATCAGGAAAGAGCCAGGACAGAGACTCTTATTCAGGTATGGTAGGGTTTAGTTAAAACACAATAATTATTTGAAGTAAAAACATATATATACACTTGTTCAGTTTGAGTTAACTAATGATTAACCACTGTGTGTATGTGTGGTTCAGGTTCATGAAAACCCCAGATGAGATTATGAGTGGACAAACTGAAAGGCTGGATCACATAGAGTCTGACACAGAAGATCAAATCTACATCAAAGAGGAATGCTGAGGCCTCTGGGAAATGGAGTCCACTAAAGCGATGAACTACTACAGCCGCTGATGCCTTTCGGAAAGCAGCTTGAACAATCGTCTCAAACCGAGAGCGCCCGGACATTCACTCTATCTAAAACTCAGAGGAACTTGAAGGTGACGTCTCTAGATTGCCTTTAAAACTTTAAGATTTTCTTTCCAGACAAATCTTATCAGTTGTTTTCTGTCTTAATGCAAGGAGTTCAAAGGACCTGGCGACAAGTATATCTCATGAGACTTTTAAAAAAGCATTCCTTTTCCCTGAACTGCCACAGCAAATCAATCATTTCATGTTTGTCATGTCATACATTGTTGATTTTTCTTCCACATGTGCATTAAGTATAAGAAAATGTTGCAATTTGTGCAAATAATGGGAGGGTGTGTGTAGCTGGAACGTCTTCACCACAGAATAAATCTTTTTGAACAATTTGTATGGCTGACCTCTTTAAAATGCATCTGACCTTATTGCCTGAAGCATATGTCTAGCAATCATTCCTGAAACGATTGAATGAAGTGATATGTAGGCTAAATGTATTTTTTTTCCTTCTTTTTTTACATAAGACGTGAAGTTTGGAACTTTATTCTGAAACAATCCACATGGTGGCAATGCTGCACCACTTTTGACTGTAAACCATCATAGTTCACTGCACTGTAGACCAAGTCCAGCTCTATTGAAGTTAAAGGTCCAATGCAGCTGTTTTTATCTCAATATCAAATCATTTCTGAGTAACAATAAGTACAGTACTGTGGTTTTGTTTTCAATTAAAATGGTCAAAAAGAAACAAAAATAGCTTCTTAGCAAAGAGCAATTTCTCAAGCAAGAATTTTGTTAGGACTGTCTGGGAGTAGTCTGACTGGGGAGGGGAAAACTGAAAACTAGCTGTTAGGCAGAGGTTTTTCTTATTGGTCTATTAACTAATGATGTCACCAGGCAGGCCAAAACTCCACCCCACCAAAACAGGCTGATTTTCACAGCTTCTATATAATAATAATATAATATGCTTTAGCGCTTTTTATCCAAAGCGACTTACGTCTGCGCGCACAACTTTATTTTTTTTTTTTGGTCAACCCTCCTTGTAGCTCTACCAGCTGAGCTACAGGGACCATCATTGTCTAAAAGGGCATTATTATAATTTTCACAATTTCACAGTATTATTCCAGCCTCATAGTGTGGAGATGTGTGTATGTGTGTGTGGTGTGTGTGTGTATATATATATATATATATATATATAAAAAACACAGGAAAATCACGTGTTTGACTGCACTGGGCCTTTAAGAGGTTAATTAAAGTGTGTGCAATATCCAACAACACCTGTTCTCACATAAGACCATTAAAAGGCCTCAATACAATAGATCTACTTATGCAAAACGGGTCTCCTAACGCTCACATATGCCAAAGTTAAATCTTGCACCTTACTAGACCAATGCAAATACTACCCCTAGGCTATGATGTCATGTCTATTACAACTTTTTAAGAATCATATTTAACGATATCATGATGCAATTCAATGTCATCAATCGAAATTCCCATTGCGTAAAACTGCGCAAAGAGATTTTTGTGTGGCCTCTTGATGTGATTGACCAAGGCTTATTAGTGTGTTTATGCCAGTGGCGATGGATAGTGTTAGTGGCCTTGTGTATGCCACTATGATGGGTTGTTCCCGAGTCTGTGATGAGCGCGGCGGTCGGTGGGTGTCTGTCTGTATGATGATAAGTTGGTGCGCACGGCGTGCATGCAGCTAGTCTCCGATGCAACTCAGTGGAATACAGACTGGTGCCGCAACTGAGGCAGAAGTCGGGACAATTTAACTTCAATTTTGATCTTATTACTCAATTTTATGTTAGATTATATTTTATTTTCTCTCACTTCAAGGGTGATCACACTCCGTTAAGACTGGGACAAATTAATGACAGTGTATCCACACATTGGACAATAAATAGCCTGACTCTATCAGAAAGCATAAGAAGAAGACGAGAAAGCACCTGTATAATTTGTGGGCTCTATCAATCTGCAGTCAAGTATTTGTTCCATGAAAACGAGTAGTGTTTCTTTGTGTGCGCAGGGATTTAATTTTCGGAGATCCATCACTGTGTCAAGCAAAATTGGACCCGTCCTGCACAAATCTAGGCTGTGCTGATGTCGCCCGCGGACAGACGCACCGCTGGATTGTAGCAGTGCGGATGGATTAAAGGGCAACCTTAAAACCTTTGGAGGGCGCAAGGTGCGCGAAGGGAGCGGGGCAGCAGGTATGAAAAGAAGCTTGCTGTTAGCACACTTGGTCAATTTTGTGTGCCTGATAATGATGAGCTACTGACACTTTTTTTCTTTAAAAAAGTGTGCGCAGTCAAGCACTATTTTTTTTATTGCGTGTTACAAGAGAGTTAGGCTACAAGGAGCTCACCCACTAGGCACATATGTCATTTCAACGTCTAGTTTTGATTTACATTTTGTTGGACTTGTCAACTAACGTGAATTCAACGTGAAATGAACAAACAATGTCACCATGTCATTGGATTAAGGTTAAAAGTTGGGTGAAAAAAAGAGGACCTTTCCTTAGTTGATGACTTTCTGCAAATCCAATCAGTTTTCCACGTTGATTCAACGTCATCACATTTGTTGTTGTTGAAATGATGTGCAAACACTGTTGATTCAATCAGTTTTTCAAGAAGTGTTTAACTTGAATCTTATCAATATCCAATCAAGTCTGAAATAATTAGCGCGATAATGACTAGGTTCGCTTTAATCTTGATGTTGATCAGACTAGCTCACAGCATGAGTTTAATTGCAAGTCAATCGCCCTCATCTCGAGAAAGCGCACCTCGAGTGGTGTGTGGACCTCCATTTATTAGGCTCTGCCAACTGCATCCGTTCATTGTTTATTTTCTCTAGATCAAAAGTTTAACCACTGACATTTCTGGCATCATTGTAACTATTTAGATTATCTTTATAATTAGAAATGTAGTTGACAGGGAGTGAATTAACGCGCGCAGGAGATGTATGCTAATTCCAAATCTAAAACTGGTTCTCTTAAACCTTCAGAATCAGACATCCCTTAATCCTTCTGACCCCTTAATATGGTTCAACTGTCAAGTTGCTTGTCTATTTGGTCTTGGGGCCGTTAATCAGGGAAAACCATATATGGTGATCCTCCATCCACTCCTTTTATGCACAGACATCCGTTGGTCTGCCGACAGTGCAACCATTGTTTATTCAGTGGGTTGCCATACAAGACAGAGCTGCTGCTTCAACATTGGTCCACTGTCAAGATCCAATACTGAATAGGCTTGTAAATTAACAGGCTAAATGCATCAGAAGGGCAAGTGTGTCCTCTGGATAGCCATGCAACCTAATGACTAGCTGTTCAACACAAAATAGTATACCAGAACAAAAGCATAGGAGATTTATGTAGGCCAGCCGAAATCCATGTTTACATTTAAAAACAACAGGGATGCAAAACTACAAACCTGCTCTCTCACTGTGGAGAAGCTAAATGTGTTCTGGTCTTATCAACAAAACCTAGGGTTTCAATCAAATAGGTTGTCTGTTTCTTTCCATTTTACTGTGTGCCTGCACCTTACACCCTCCATACCAATTCAGAGGCACATGAGGTGTTCTTGCATCACCACAAGTAGCATACAGATTTACTGAGAGGCTTGATATGAAATAGACTTTAAAATGTGATCTCATCCTACTGGCAGTCAGATAGAGCAAGTTAATGACAGCATTAATACATACCATGATACACTATAGATGATATAAATTAAATGTGGAGTCTGAAGAGCCTTGCGGTGTTCAGGGATGACGTTATCATAAATCTCAGTCAATAGAATATCTAAGCTGTTTGTCAGATTTCTTAGAATATTCCACATTTTTATCTCTCCTGCTCATCTCGTCTCACACTGACATTGTTAATCAGATGACATGAGCATTTGTCACCAGTGACAATTATATTACACCTCAGGGAGAGGGTATACGGGTTTCAAAGACCGGAAGAATTTGCACACACAGGAGAAAGAACACGCACATCACCAAACACACACACACACACACACACACACACACACTCACACTCACAGGTGAATACATAGTAGTTAATCAACCTCAATAACCAATGACAACTACTGACACCTGCCTTAACTCCCTCAAACAGACAATTGATGCATGCCTGGCTCTTATCTGGCTACACTGTGAGGGGACATATCACAGAGAAATTCCCTCTCCAGCTGGGTGACCTGGTGCCAACTGTCTGCAGCTGTCTGGCCGGAGCCGGATGATGATTCTCCAATGTCACATCCCTGGTGTGTACTGTGCCCTTTCCCATTCAGGGCATTACCACTGGTCCATCCATCTATGAATTTGAGAGTGGTTACATTTCCCTCAGCTCATTCCTTCATTTTATCAAACAAAGTGGCAGGGGTTAGGCTGTTGAAATGACAGATTTGTCACGCCCTGGCTCTGGGGACTCTGAAATGTTGAGCCAGGGTGTGTAGTTTCTGTGTTTTATTTTCTATGTTGATGTGCTAGATCGTTTAGATCTATGTTGGCCAGGGTGGTTCCCAATCAGAGGCAGCTGTATCTCGTTGTCTCTGATTGGGGACAATACTTAGGCAGCCTGTTTGGTACTAGTCGGGGTGGGATCTTGTTCCGTTAAGGTTTGTTTTGTGTAACCTAGGACTTCACGTTTCGTTTGTTTGTTGTTTTGTCGTGAGTTAAGTACTTAATAAAATGTACGCTTATCACGCTGCGCTTTGGTCCGTATCTTCCATTAACGATCGTGACAAGATTAGTCCTTTAAATGAGCAAAATTGCTTATTGGTGGGTTATGAACCCTGCATTGACCTGCTGCTATGTTAACCCATAAACCACTGTGGTTCAAGTTCCTCTGGAGCTTTTCTGTAGTGTCTGACTTGACCTTTCAGTAAGAGTCAATGAGGCACCCTAGTTCAGGGGTTCCCAAAGTGGAGTCCGAGGAGGTACTGCAGGGGGTCCATGGTAAGATCTCAATATACAGTACCAGTCAAAAGTTTGGACACAACTAATTATCAAGGGTTTTTCTTTATTTTTTACTATTTTCTACATTGTAGAATAATAGTGAAGACATCAAAACTATGAAATAACACATATGGAATCATATAGTAACCAAAAAAGTGTTAAACAAATCAAAATATATTTTAAATTTGAGATTCTTCAAATAGCCACCCTTTGCCTTGATGACAGCTTTGCACGCTCTTGGTATTCTCTCAACCAGCTTCATGAGGTAGTCACCTGGAATGCATTTCAATTAACAGTTGTGCCTTCTTAAAAGTTAATTTGTGGAATTTCTTTCCTTCTTAATGCGTTTGAGCCAATCAGTTGTGTTGTAACAAGGTAGGGGGTATACAGAAGATAGCCCTATTTGGTAAAAAAACCAAGTCCATATTATGGCAAGAACAGCTCAAATAAGCTAAGAGAAACTACAGTCCATCACTTTAAGACATGAAGGTCAGTCAATATGGAAAATTGAACATTTCTTCAAGTGCAGTCGCAAAACCATCAAGCGCTATGATGAAACTGGCTCTCATGAGGACCGCCACAGGATGTCTTCACTATTATTCTACAATGTAAAAAAAACATAGTAAAACGTTGCATGTAGATAATTAATTTTGGACAAGATATTTGTGGAAAAAGTTTAGAGGGTACAATACAATGTAATATTATGCACCCACAATTTATGTTCTTAACCTTTAGATGCACAACATGGGCCTGGGAGGCTCACAGGGATATTGGTATCCACAGTACTCCATAATTGACCATTTTTATTCTACTAAACTCTTATTTTATTCCCCAAAAATGTTGTTATGAACATAATGCATTGTAATTTAAGCTTTAAAATGGCAACTCTTTCACTCTGCCCCATGGCAAAATGTGTAGAATTACAATAAATTAGCTTTAAAACTGCAATATTTTCTCTCTGCCCGAAGGCAGAATCTGTAGAATTGCCAGAAATTTGCTTTAAAATTGCAAATGTTCTCTCTGATTCCAGAGACTGGAAAATGTTATTTCCCAGGGTCCGAGACTTGATTAGGTTGGCCATGCACTGCAGAAGTCATAGTAAAACTGTCTGTATGCTATTTTAATTACACTCTAAATAGGAGTTGTGTTCTAATATTCTGAGAGGGTCCCTGATGTATTTGCTATCACAAAAGGTGTCCCTGATGCAAAAAAGTTTGGGAATCCTTGTCCTAGTTCACTGACAGCAACCTTCATGAGTTTATTTTGACGACATGCTCATATTTTGGTTTTGTGGTTCAGCGGACATTTCTGAGTTGGGAACTCATTCCACGGTCACAGATTGATAAGAGTCACAGAGGTACATGACCTATAGTCCTAATGGCGATTCTATAAAATCAATACATTGGGGATTTAATCTAGTAGACAATTTCTCTCATTAGACCTAGCCTACATGGGTAGAATATCCTTCAAAAGGACACGCAGACATACTAAATAAACATAGCCTATGACCTTAAGTACTTTTGTCACAACTTTTAATATCAATGTGACATATCCTTGGTGTCACTTAAAAGGCATTGGAATGTGATACATTTTATATTACTCTGCAAAGATAGAACCTATACCGTAGCTCTCGACTCTTCTGGGCTCCATTTTCTTTGTGATCAAAACAAAAGACTTCAGAGGCCAAGCTCTTGCTCCTTTCTCGAGAAACTATAGAAATTTGTGAAAAAAATTGGTAGTTGATTGGCACCCGCTGTGCCTGCGTTTGATGTAAGTCGGAAGCGAGGGCTTTTTCCCCCTCTCTCTCTGCCTGTTCCATTCTTTTTGATCTGCCTTTTCCAATTGGAGTTTAAACAAATTCACCAGCCGCAGAATAAATAGGAGAGCAGAAATGCCAAAATAACAGCAAATCCCGCCCCTCACCACCTTCTCTATCTAACACAACCCCCCCACACACACACACTCCTAACATACACCTCATGCTTCATAGATGTTTTTTCCCTCTCTCCTACTCTCTCTCCCCCTTGCTCTCTATCCAATCTTCCATTTGTGGGCTTTGGCACTCTAGTGCCAGGGTTTTGATAGGTCCTCTCAGGATCCATTTGCCAATGCCATGCGGACGCGTTCGTTAGCATCATGTCCGCCTTCGTTAGTCTTTGTTTAGAGGCTGAAGGCTTTGTTCCTTTTCCAATTTAACCCATTGTCCGTGGTGTTTTGACAATGTTCGCATCTCTCTGCCTTCCCCACCCTCTCCATCTCTTTCGTGCTCTCTCACTCTTTTATTCTCTCTCTCTCTCATTCTCTCTTTCCCTCTTGTCTCTGGAGAGGTACATTGTATATTTCACCATCAAATAATACTGAGTGAAGCACAGCTGTTTTGCACTGTGTTGTGCATCACATGCTTCTATAAGTGGTGGTTTCAATTTAGCAGGATGAAAGAGGTTTATAGTAGGCTTAGCTATTGTGAAATATAGAACATTTCACCATGCATTGAGTCGCTTCCTGTTTGTGTGTTCTACTGACTAAACGGTAATACATTGGCCCATCAAACTGGCCTTGTGAATCGTCTATATACTGTGGATGGCGATGGTTTTAAGTGGGTGGCCTGGTAGGTACTTGCCGTTGTCGACATCCGGTTTCAGCAATTGAGATGTGAGACAACATTACTTACCACAGACAACATTACTTACACAATTATAAAAGAGTAGGTTATTGAACTTGATGCTCTTCTAAGTTCCATGTTGTTGACCAAGCCCACTGGGCAAAAACTGGTTGAATCAATGTTGTTTCCACGTAATTTCAACCAAAAAGTAAATGTGATGACATTGAATCAACGTGGAAAACTGATTGGATTTGCAAAGAGTCAAGGGAATTTCATATTTTTTTCACCCAACTTTTAACCAAAATCCAATGACAGGGTGAAATGTTTGGTTGATTTCACGTTGAATTCACATTAGTTGACAACTCAAATGTAAATCAAAACTAGATGTTGAATTGACGTCTGTGCCCAGTGGGATGGTTCGTTACGGTTTCCAAGCTCATTACATGCGCACTTCGTGTGTGCACACCAATCTAACATAACAATCACCTCTCCCTTTCTCTATACTTGTGATTGTCTCCGAAGATGGCTGGCAGCCATTGCTGTCCCAGGATCCTTCTCTTCTGGTGTGGTGGCTCTCACATCCCCTGTCCCAAATTGCCCCTTCCTCCTCCTCCTCCCCCCTTTCTCCCCCTCTTCCACCCCCTCCTTCTTCATGGGCTGTCCTCCAGTCGTCTGTGATCCTGTTTCACACCGCTGGTCTGCGACCGCCTTTTCCCCATCACGGCCGTTTTATCTCTCCTGCAGGGTCTTAGCAGGGCTCTGCGTGTGGCCCAGTGGCTTAAAAACATGCAGCCGTCACGCAGCTTGCCAGCAAGGCCCAGAGAAGTCTCAGACACAAATACCAAGACACTATTTTGACAGTAGGAAGAAAACTCTCTCTTTTCCTTGCTTTTTGTTGGTTTGTGGGGTGAATATGTAACTACATCAAACTGTTGTTTACCAGTAGGTCTCTGGCTCTTCCAAACGGACATTGTTAACCCTTTGAGCTAAAGCCAAGGTTGTAGCTCCAGGAGGCAATTGCTGTCTTCAGGTCACAGACAAGGTGACATCACAACCTCCTGACTGTCAATGCCTGACTAGAGATTTAGACTAGCGCCTTTACACATGTCTGGCATCACACCTCCCTTTAACACAACTAGGCATTTCAAAGAGTTTCAGATAGCTTTGTTCCTGTTCAAATCAAATCAAATTTCATTTGTCACAAGCTTCGTAGACAACAGGGAAATGCTTACTTACAGGGTCCTTTTCCAACAATGCAGAGTTAAAATAAAATAAAATAAAATAAAATAGTGACACAAGGCATATTACACAGTGAATAACGAATACAAATAACAGGTAAAAATATCATGGCTATACACAGGTAGTAGAACAATATCATGGTTATATACAGGTAGTAGAACAATATCATGGCTATATACAGGTAGTAGAACAATATCATGGTTATATACAGGTAGTAGAACAATATCATGGCTATATACAGGTAGTAGAACAATATCATGGCTATATACAGGTAGTAGAACAATATCATGGCTATATACAGGTAGTAGAACAATATCATGGCTATATACAGGTAGTAGAACAATATCATGGCTATATACAGGTAGTAGAACAATATCATGGCTATATACAGGTAGTAGCAGTGCTGAGTCGATTTGCAGGGGTACGAGGTAATTGAGGTAGCTATGAACTCTATATACAATAAAGGTAGGGGTAAAGTGACTAGGCAACAGGATAGAAATAGACAGTAGCTGCAGCGTATGTGGTGAGTGTGAAAGTGTGTGTGTGTGTGTGTGTAGGCGTATGTAGTGTGTGTGTGTGTGTGTTTTGTGTTGGGGTGTCCAGTGTAAGTACTGTATGTGTGAGTCTGTCCATAGAGTCAGTGCAAGAGAATTAGTGCAAAAAAGGGTAAATGCAGGTAGTCCGGGTAGCCATTTGATTAGCTATTTAGCAGTCTTGTTTAGCAGTCTTATGGCTTGGGGGTAGCAGCTGTTCAGGGTCCTGTTGGTTCCAGACTTGGTGCAATGGTACCGCTTGCATGCAGTAGCAGAGAGAACAGTCTGTGGCTGGAGTCTTTGAAAAAAAATGTGGGCCTTCCTCTGACACCGCCTGGTATAGAGGTCCTGGATGGCAGGGAGCTTGGCCCCAGTGATGTACTGGGCCGTACGCACTACCCTCTGTAGCGCCTTGTGGTCGGATGCCAAGCAGCTGCCATATCAAGTGGTGATGCAGCCAGTCAAGATGCTTTCGATGGTGCAGCTGTAGAACCTTTTGAGGATCTGAGGGCCCATGCCAAATCTTTACAGCCTCCTGAGGGGAAAGAGGCGTGGTCGCCCTCTTCACAAGGTGGAAGAGCCGTTGTATTGTATTGTTGCTTACCCTCACCACCTGGGGCCAAGCCCGTCAGGAAGACCAGGATCCAGTTGCAGAGGGAGGTGTTCAGTCCCATGGTCCTTAGCTTAGTGATGAGTTTCCAGGGCACTATGGTGTTGAACGCTGAGCTGTAGCCAATGAACAGCATTCTCACGTACAGTGGGGAAAAAAAGTATTTAGTCAGCCACCAATTGTGCAAGTTCTCCCACTTAAAAAGACGAGAGAGGCCTGTAATTTTCATCATAGGTACACGTCAACTATGACAGAGATATTGAGAAAAACAATTCCAGAAAATCACATTGCAGGATTTTTTATGAATTTATTTGCAAATTATGGTGGAAAATAAGTATTTGGTCAATAACAAAAGTTTCTCAATACTTTGTTATATACCCTTTGTTGGCAATGACACAGGTCAAACGTTTTCTGTAAGTCTTCACAAGGTTTTCACACACTGTTGTTGGTATTTTGGCCCATTCCTCCATGCAGCTCTCCTCTAGAGCAGTGATGTTTTGGGGCTGTCGCTGGGCAACACAGACTTTCAACTCCCTCCAAAGATTTTCTATGGGGTTGAGATCTGGAGTCTAGCTAGGGCCACTCCAGGACTTGAAATGCTTCTAGAAGCCACTCCTTCGTTGCCGGGCGGTGTGTTTGGGATCATTGTCATGCTGAAAGACCCAGCCACATTTAATCTTCAATGCCCTTGCTGATGGAAGGAGGTTTTCACTCAAAATCTCACGATACATGGCCCCATTCATTCTTTCCTTTACACGGATCAGTGGTCCTGGTCCCTTTGCAGAAAAAAACAGCCCCAAAGCATGATGTTTCCACCACCCCATGCTTCACAGTAGGTATGGTGTTCTTTGGATGCAACTCAGCATTCTTCTGTCCTCCAAACACGACGAGTTGAGTTTTTACCAAAAAGTTTCATCTGACCATATGACATTCTCCCAATCCTCTTCTGGATCATCCAAATGCACTGTAGCAAACTTCAGACGGGCCTGGACATGTACTGGCTTAAGCAGGGGGACACGTCTTGCACTGCAGGACTTGAGTCCCCTGGCGGCGAGTGTGTTACTGATGGTAGGCTTTGTTACTTTGGTCCCAGCTCTCTGCAGGTCATTCACTAGGGTCCCCCGTGTGGTTCTGGGATTTTTGCTCACCGTTCTTGTGATCATTTTGACCACGGGGTGAGATCTTGCGTGGAGCCCCAGATCGAGGGAGATTATCAGTGGTCTTGTATGTCTTCCATTTCCTAATAATTGCTCCCACAGTTGATTTCTTCAAACCAAGCTGCTTACCTATTGCAGATTCAGTCTTCAAAGCCTGGTGCAGGTCTACAATTTTGTTTCTGGTGTCCTTTGACAGCTCTTTGGTCTTGGCCATAGTGGAGTTTGGAGTGTGACTGTTTGAGGTTGTGGACAGGTGTCTTTTATACTGATAACAAGTTCAAACAGGTGCCATTAATACAGGTAACGAGTGGAGGACAGAGGAGCCTCTTAAAGAAGAAGTTACAGGTCTGGAGAGCCAGAAATCTTGCTTGTTTGTAGGTGACCAAATACTTATTTTCCACCATAATTTGCAAATAAATTCATAAAAAAATCCTACAATTTGATTTTCTGGAAAAAAAAATTCTCAATTTGTCTGTCATAGTTGATATGTACCTATGATGAAAATTACAGGCCTCTCTTTTTTAAGTGGGAGAACTTGCACAATTGGTGGCTGACTAAATACTTTTTTCCCCCCACTGTAGGTGTTGAGACACTGGACCTGTACTGAACGCCATCCTTTAGACATCTGCAACGTCAATCTATAAACTAATTCCAGCTGACATTCTAGAATCTAAACAACTGACATTCTAGAATCTAAACAATCTAGAGAGGTCACTCCTTGTGATTGCATGGATATCTCAAATGGAATGCTCCATGACAGAACTGTTCATTTAAAATAAAAAAATAAAATGTTATTTCACCTTTATTTAACCAGGTAAGCAGTTGAGAACAAGTTCTCATTTACAACCGCTGAACTGGCCAAGATAAAGCAAAGCAGTGTGATAAAAACAACAACAACACAGAGTTACATATGGGGTAAAACAAAACATAAAGTCAAAAATACATTTTTGCCTAGCAGCGATTTATAGATGGCCTGGAGCCAGTGGGTTTAGCGATGAATATGTAGTGAGGACCAGCCAACAAGAGCATACAGGTCACAGTGGTGGGTACTATATGCTTTGGTGACAAAACGGATGGCACTGTGATAGACTACATCCAATTTGCTGAGTATAATAATAATAATAATATGCCATTTAGCAGACGCTTTTATCCAAAGCGACTTACAGTCATGCGTGCATAATTTTTTTGTGTATTGGTGGTCCCGGGATCGAACCCACTACCTTGACGTTACAAGCGCCGTGCTCTACCAGCTGAGCTACAGAGGACCACAGAGTAGAGTGTAAATGACATCGCCGAAGTCAAGGATCGGTAGGATAGTCAGTTTTACGAGGGCATGTTTGGCAGCATGAGTGAAGGAGGCTTTGCTGCAAAATAGGAAGCCAATTCTAGATTTAACTTTGGATTGGAGATGCTTAATGTGAGTCTGGAAGGAGAGTTTACAGTCTAACCAGACACCTAGGTAATTTGTAGTTGTCCACATACTCTAGGTCAGACCCGTCAAGAGTAGTGATTCTAGTCGGGTGGGCGGGGTGCCAGCAGCGTTCGATTGAAGAGCATGCATTTAGTTTTACTTGTGTTTAAGAGCAGTTGGAGGCTACGGAAGGAGTGTTGTATGGCATTGAAGCTCGTTTGGAGGTTTGTAAACACAGTGTCCAATGAAGGGCCAGATGTATACAAAATGGTGTCGTCTGCGTAGAGGTGGATCTGAGAATCACCAGCAGCAAGAGCGACATCATTGATATACACAGAGAAAAGAGTCGGCCCAAGAATTGAACCCTGTGGCACCCCCCATAGAGACTGCCATAGGTCCAGACAACAGCCCCTCCGATTTGACACATTGAACTCTATCTGAGAAGTAGTTGGTGAACCAGGTGAGGCAGTCATTTGAGAAACCAAGGCTATTTAGTCTGCCAATAAGAATGCGGTGGTTGACAGAGTCGAAAGCCTTGGCCAGGTCGATGAAGACGGCTGCACAGTACTGTCTATTATCGATCGTGGTTATAATATCGTTTAGGACCTTGAGCATGGCTGAGGTGAACCCATGACCAGCTTGGAAACCGGATTGCATAGCGGAGAAGGTACGGTGTGATTCGAAATGGTCGGTGATCTGTTTGTAACTTGGCCTTCAAAAACTTTCGAAAGGCAGGATGGATGGATATAGGTCTGTAACAGTTTGGATCTAGAGTGTCACCCCCTTTGAAGAGGGGGATGACCGTGGCAGCTTTCAATCTCTAGGGATCTCAGACGTTACGAAAGAGAGGTTGAACAGGCTAGTAATAGGGGTTGCGACAATTTCGGGCTAATTTTAGAAAGAAAGGGTCCAGATTTTGCAGCTCTTTCAGAACATCAGCTGTCTGAATTTCTGTGAAGGAGAAGTGGGGGCATGGGCAAGTTGCAGCGGAGGGTGCAGAGCTGGTGACCGGGTAGTGGTAGCAAAGGTGGAAAGCATGGCCAGCCGTAGCAAAATGCTTGTTGAAATTCTCGATTATTGTAGATTTATCGGTGGTGATAGTGTTTCCTAGCCTCAGTGCAGTGGGCAGGTGGGAGGAGGTGCTCTTATTCTACATGGACTTTACAGTGTCTCAAAACTTTTTGGAGTTAGTGCTAAAGGATGCAAATTTCTGTTTGAAAAAGCTAGTTTTTCTTTCCTAACTAGTTGTGTATATTGGTTCCTAACGTCCCTGAAAAGTTGCATATCGTAGGGGGCTATTCAATGCTAATGCAGTACGCCACAGGATGTTTTTGTGCTGGTCAAGGGCAGTCAAGTCTGAGGAGAACTAGGGGCTATATCTGTTCTTAGTTCTGAATTTTTGAATGGGGGCATGCTTATTTAAGATTGAGAGGAAAGCACTTTTAAAGAACAACCAGACATCCTCTACTGACGGAATGAGATCGATATCCATCCAGGATACCTGGGCTAGGTCAGACTAGGAAGGCCTGCTCGCTAAAGTGTTTTAGGGAGCGTTTGACAGTGATGAGGGGTGGTCGCGTTTGACCGCAGACCCGACGGACCCAGGCAATAAGGCAGTGATAGCTGAGATCCTGGATGAAGACAGCTGAAGTTTATTTAGAGGGTAGTTAGTCAGGATGATATCTATAAGGGTGCCCATGTTTACGGATTTAGGGTTGTACCTGGTAGGTTCCTTGATAATTTCTGTGAGATTGAGGGGCATCTAGTTTGGATTGTAGGATGGCCGGGGTGTTAAGCATATCCCAATTTAGATCACCAAGCAGTACGAACTCTGAGGATAGATGGGGGCAATCAATTCACATGGTGTCCAGGGCACAGCTGGGGGCTGATGGGGGTCTGCAGCAAGTGGCAACAGTGAGAGACTTATTTCTGGAAAGGTGGATTTTGAAGTAGGAGCTCAAACTGTTTGGGCACAGACCTGGATAGTATGATAGAGCTCTGCAGGCTATCTCTACAGTAGATTGCAACTCCACCCCCCTTTGGCAGTTCTATCTAGACGGAAAATGTTGTGGTTGGGGATGGACATTTCTGAATTTTTGGTGGCCTTCCTAAGCCAGGATTCAGACACTGCTAAAACATCAGGGTTGGCGGAGTGTGCTAGCGCAGTGAATAACTCAAACTTAGGGAGGAGGCTTCTGATGTTACACATGCAAAAACCAATGCTTTTACGGTTACAGAAGTCAACAAATGATAGCTCCTGGGGAGTAGGAGTGATACTGGGGGCTGCAGGGCCTGGGTTAACCCTCTACATCACCAGAGGAACAGAGGTGGACTAGAATAAGGATACCGGCTAAAGGCTTTAAGAACTGGTCTTCTAGTGCATTGGGTACAGAGAAAAAGGGGGCAGATTTCCGGGCGTTGTAGAATAGATTCAGGGCATTATGTACAGAAAAGGATATGGAAGGATATGAGTACAGTGGAGGTAAACCTAGCGTTGGGTAACAATGAAAGAGATAGCATCACTGGAGGCACCGATTGAGCCGGTCTCCGCGTGTATGGGGGTGGAACAAAGGGGAGCTATTTGAGGCAGTTTGAGAGGGACTTGGGGCTCTACAGATGAAATTGTATAATAACAACTAACTGGAACAGCAATAGGCAAGGCATATTGACATGGGAGAGAGGCATTGAATCATAAGATCCAGTGAACAGCAATATGTGAGTCCGAGAGCAGTTCGATTGGTGCTACAGCACAGGCTAGCAGGAAGCACGGCTGTTGTTTGCGTGTGCTCAGCGGGCCGGGGCTAGCAGATGGATCTCGTGGTGTCGCAACGGGAAGCCTGTTGAAACCACAGACGATTACGTCGGCAGACCAGTCGTGATGGATCGGCGGGGCTCCGTGTCGACTCTAGGAGGTCCCGTCCGGTTGACAGAGAGGTAGATAGCCGAGATGGGCCTGACTCGAGGCTAGCTCAAGGTGGATTAGCCAACAACAACATCCATTTGGCTGCAGCTAGCTAGTTGCGATGATCCGGTGTTAAAGGTCCAGTGATTCAGTGATTCCGGCAGAAAAACCGCTATGTTCTGGGTCGATAACGCGCCGTGCAGACAGTGCAGACTGGCCGATAATAGTCCAGGCTGGAGCTGGCTGGTAGGTAGTGCAGGCCACGGACAATGGTGAAAAACCGCTAACGGTGGCTAATAGCAAGTAGCTAGTTAGCTGGCTACTCCCGTCCGATAGACAGAGAGGTAGATAGCCGGGATATGGGCCTGGCTTGAGGCTAGCTCAAGGCTAACTGGTGCTTGCTTCGGGGGCAGTGGTGATTAGCCAACAGCAACATCCATTCGGTTGCGGCTAGCTAGTTGCGATCCGGTGTTAATGTACAGTGATTCAGTTATTCCGGCAGGAAATCCGATGTTCTGGTTGAAAACCGCTAACGGTGGCTAATAGCAAGTAGCTTCGTTAGCTGACTAGCTAGTTTCAACTGGAGATTCTAGATAAAAAAGGTAAGTCAATAATAGAATCCATTCCACATTGAGTGAGGCGTGGTTGCAGTAAAGTATATTTAGTAGAAGGATGAAAAGTGTGATAGAGGAAATATGTACGAAAAAATACAAAACAAATGCAAAAACTGGCTATTTACACGGACACACACAGAGTACACGACCGCACTGCTACGCCATCTTGGTACGATTTTGACTGGTGTTTACAGTATGTGCACATGGCATCTGTGTGTTTAGCCAAAAAAACAGTTGATGGATATTTCTGTATACATACAGTGGGGAAAAAAAAGTATTTAGTCAGCCACCAATTGTGCAAGTTCTCCCACTTAAAAAGATGAGAGGCCTGTAATTTTCATCATAGGTACACGTCAACTATGACAGACAAATTGTGATTTTTTTTCCAGATAATCACATTGTAGGATTTTTTATGAATTTATTTGCAAATTATGGTGGAAAATAAGTATTTGGTCACCTACAAACAAGCAAAGATTTCTGGCTCTCACAGACCTGTAACTTCTTCTTTAAGAGGCTCCTCTGTCCTCCACTCGTTACCTGTATTAATGGCACCTGTTTGAACTTTGTTATCAGTATAAAAGACACCTGTCCACAACCTCAAACAGTCACACTCCAAACTCTCCACTATGGCCAAGAGGCCAAAGAGCTGTCAAAGGACACCAGAAACAAAATTGTAGACCTGCACCAGGCTGGGGAAGACTGAATCTGCAATAGGTAAGCAGCTTGGTTTGAAGAAATATACTGTGGGAGCAATTATTAGGAAATGGAAGACATACAAGACCACTGATAATCTCCCTCGATCTGGGGCTCCACGCGAAGATCTCACCCCGTGGGGTCAAAATGATCACAAGAACGGTGAGCAAAAATCCCAGAACCACACGGGGGACCTAGTGAATGACCTGCAGAGAGCTGGGACCAAAGTAACAAAGCCTCCATCAGTAACACACTACGCCGGCCAGGGACTCAAATCCTGCAGTGCAAGACGTGTCCCCCTGCTTAAGCCAGTACATGTCCAGGCCCGTCTGAAGTTTGCTAGAGTGCATTTGGATGATCCAGAAGAGGATTGGGAGAATGTCATATGGTCAGATGAAACCAAAATATAACTTTTTTGGTAAAAACTCAACTCGTCGTGTTTGGAGGACAAAGAATGCTGAGTTGCATCCAAAGAACACCATACCTACTGTGAAGCATGGGGGTGGAAACATCGTGCTTTGGGGCTGTTTTTTCTGCAAAAGGACCAGGACGCACTGATCCGTGTAAAGGAAAGAATGAATGGGGGGCCATGTATCGTGGAGATTTTGAGTGAAAACCTCCTTCCATCAGCAAGGGCATTGAAGATGAACGTGGCTGGGTCTTTCAGCATGACAATGATCCCAAACACACCGCCCGGGCAACGAAGGAGTGGCTTTCGTGAAGAAGCATTTCAAGGTCCTGGAGTGGCCTAGCTAGTCTCCAGATCTCAACCCCATAGAACATCTTTGGAGGGGAGTTGAAAGTCCGTGTTGCCCAGCGACAGCCCCAAAACATCACTGCTCTAGAGGAGATCTCGCATGGAGGGAATGGGCCAAAATACCAGCAACAGTGTGTGAAAACCTTGTGAAGACTTACAGAAAACGTTTGACCTGTGTCATTGCCAACAAAGGGTATATAACAAGTATTGAGAAACTTTCTGTTATTGACCAAATACTTATTTTCCACCATAATTTGCAAATAAATTCATTAAAAATCCTACAATGTGATTTTCTGGATTTTCTTTTCTCATTTTGTCTGTCATAGTTGTCATAGTACAGGCCTCTCTCATCTTTTTAAGTGGGAGAACTTGCACAATTGGTGGCTGACTAAATACTTTTTTCCTCACTGTACATACTATATGGATGTCTATGCATTTCTACCACAATCACCTCCAAAATTATTGACAAAAAGAAAAGCGGGAATTTATATTATCTCTATACTTCCACAATTGTTCAGAGAAAAATGATTTGTTTAAATAGTAATTTAAAATAATCTCTAAAGATAGGTGCCAAAATTATTGGCATCCCTGTTTTCAAGAACCCTCTCCTTGCGATGATAACGGCACTTTAGCCTTTTTCTATAATGTTTTATGAGATTGGAGAACACATTGGGAGGGATCTTAGACCATTTCTCCATACAGAATCTTTCCAGATCCTTGATATCATTTTGCCTGCTCTTATGGACTGCCCTCTTCAATTAACCATTTCTTTGTGGATTTTGATGTGCGCTTGGGCTCATTGTCTTGCTGGGAGATACACTTGCAGCCGAAAGTTTCAGCCTCCTGGCAGAGGCAGCCAGGTTTTGGACTAAAATGTCCTGGTATTTGGTAGAGTTGGTAGAGTTCATAATGCTGTTGACCTTAACAAGGGCCTCAGGACAGTGGAAGCGAAATAGCCCCATAACATCAAAGGTTCACCACCATATTTTGAGTTTATTTTCTGCATATGTATCCTTCTTTCGAGGCAAAAACCCACCACTGGTGTGTGTGGCCAAAGAGCTCTATTTTTGTCTCATCGGACCAAGCACCTTTCGGCTCCAATCCAAGGGCCAATGCCGTTTAGCAAACTCCAGGCATTTACAGTTGTTAGTTGGCTTTCAATAAAGGCTTTTATGGCAACCTTCCAAATAGCTTATTGGCATGGAGGTGGCGTCTATTTGTAGATTTGGAGAATTGGTGACCCCAAGATCGACACACACACACACACACACACACACACACACACAGAGCCTGGCTTGATCTGGCACTCTGCCTCCTCAGGCTATTTAACCCGGGGGCTGTAACCCAAAGACTTTACCCTCAGAGACTGTGGCTTATCAATCTGACCGCTTTCCTGCTCTTATCTGGTGAAGAGGCCATTTTAATAGCTTACAGCCAGTGCCCCATCAGGCAGCCGAGTGTAGTGAGGATAGAGATAAGGCTGACATGGTGTCAGGTGTTGAGTAACAGGATAAGAAGACCACAGAAAACAGGGAGGTTGAGTCTTCTCTCAAGGGAAAACACTGGCCTCAGGAATACTGGGAAATATTTGTACGGGGACCCCATTCAATTAATTAAAACTAGCATAGTTCCTTGGTTTCCGGAAACCGAGCAAGAATAGCATTAACTATCTGGTAGTCAAATGCTATGATATAGTGATATATCAGTCAATGGAATTGGCAGTTAAGTGTTTGTATGTTTTGTGTGTGTGTGTGTGTGGCAGGTGTGCTGTGCGTATGCATGTGTGTGTGTGTATTGTTATTATAAACAAAAACAATGGACCAAGTTTTTATTTGTTTTGTTATTTTTGTTGGGAGGTTTAAAGGTACAATATCAATTTCAATTCATATATTTTGACAGCCACTGAAAAGAAAAACAAAAGTAAGAAATACATATAGAAATGATCATATTGGTAATAGTAAAATTGTGGTAGGTAAAGAAAAAAAGAAACAAAAAGAGGTGGGCCTACATCCCCAACTCCCCATCCCATCCCATCCAACAGTCTTGACAATAGATATTCTGCCTGTTAAAGCAACTGGGATATCAGTCCATCTGTCACGACTTCCGCCGAGGCTGCCTCCCTCCTTGTTCGGGCAGGCTTCGGCATTCGTCGTCACCGGCTTACTAGCCACTGCCGCTCCATATATCATCATTCTATTTGTCTTGTCTTGTTAATTACACACACCTGGTTCTTATCCCCTCATTAGTCAGTGTATAAGTGTTCCCTCTACCCCCTTGTCCTTGTGGGGTGATTGTTTATTCGTGAGAGTAGTGTAGCTCGGTGGAGCTACTCGTGCCTTTGTTATTGCAAGGATAGATTTTCCCCTGTGCCTGTATCGTTTGTCGCTATCCAGCGCTATTTGTGTCTGACGGAATAAACTCTGCACTCGGTGATTACCCTCCTGTGCCTGACTCCTTCTATCACACTCATCACAGAATCACCCACCCGCTATGGAGTCAGCGGGAGAAGAGCGCATGCCTGGAGTCGTGGCATGGGTCCAGGAGCATTCCACGATGCTGGCCAGCTTGGGGTGTCCGTCCTCGTTTCCTGCCTCTCGGGGAAAGCCCTGGAGTGGGCCAACGCGGTTTGGAACGAAGGAGGAGCCGTGTTGGAGGACTACGGGGAGTTCGCTCGCCTCTTTCGGGCGTTCTTCGATCACCTGCCCGAGGGTCGAGAGGCGGGCGAACGGCTGGTCCACCTGAGGCAGGGGCGAGGACCGCGCGAGGACTTCGCGTTGGAGTTTTGGACTCTGCAAGGCGGGGTCCGGGTGGAACGAAGGGCCCTGATCGGCCATTTCCGGTGCCATCTGTGGGGAGGACGTCCGACGGGAGCTAGCTGCCGGGACACCATGTGTTGTCTTTCACGAAACTGGTGGACATGGCCAATCCGTTTGGACAACTTGCTGGCAGCCAGAAGGGACGTCCTGGTAGGGGTCTGCCCGTTTCCACCCCGGATGACTCGGATCCAAGCTGATGGAGCTGGGTGGAGCCGCCGTCCGAGAGAGCGAAGGGGATGACAGCGACAGTGCCACTCTGGTGAAACGAAGGGACAGTACACCACATGTCGTAGTCAACGCTCTTGGGCCTGAGGCGGCAGGCAGTGCACTCTCAAATCACCCCAGGTAGCAAACACCCACACTCGTTTCAGAGCCCTCTGCTGCACACTGTACCCTACCTATCCACTTTCCCGATCACATGGTAGTGTCCCCAGTGTAGGCGCTAGTCGATTCAGGTGCAGCTGGGAACTTTATGGACAGGGCATTCTCACCGCCGTCAAGGCATTTCATTGGTTCCCCTATCCATTCCCTCCCCATCAGAGCACTTGATAGTCGACCATTAGGGTCCGGGTTTGTAAAGAAATCACTGTACCAGTCACCATGATCACCCAGGAGACTCATTTCTTGAGCAGGTTACTTTTTCGATTATTGAGTCTCCTGCTTTCCCTGTGTTATTAGGTATCCGTTGGCTAGCACTCCACAACCCCACCTTCTCTCAATGGCTGCAGAGGGTTCTCTCACAGGGTGTGTCGCAGTGTCCAGGGTAGGTGTCTAGGTGTTTCGTTGGTGCAACCGACGGTGGAAAGTCCAGACGGGTACCTCCACCGTCGTATTCCCGAATACCATGATCTGGCGACGCGTTTTCTAAGACACAGGCAACAAAATTACCACCTCATCGGGCGAGGGATTGCGCGATAAACCTTCGGGTAGATTCTGTACCTCCCAGGAGTCATGTACCCCCATGTCGCAGGCTGAAACGGAGGCTATGGAAACACACGTCACCCCCCCCCTCCAAGTTTTTTCTTTAAGCGAAAAAGAAAGACGGCGGTCTGCGCCCGTGCATTGATTATCGATCACTGAACAAGGAAACTATAAGATTTAGTCAATGCATGAGGGCGCGCTTCTTTCACCACAATTAGATCTCAGGAGTGCACTACAACCTGGTGCGTGTTCAGGGAGGAGGATGAGTGGAAGACAGCATTCAGCACAACCACGGGGCATATGAATACCTGGTGATGCCCTATGGTTTGATGAATGCTCCATCCGTCTTCCAGTCCTTTGTGAACGAAAGTTGTTTCGAACATGCTTGGCGTTGCGGTGTTGTGGTCTACATCGTTGACATCCTGGTGTTATTCTGCTACGTGTGCCGAGCATGTGTCCCTAGTTCGCAAGTGGCGCTGGCCCGACTGTTGAAAATGACCTTAATGCCAAGGCAGAGAAAGTGTATGTTTTTCCAGCAGACCGTCTCCCCTTCTCGGATACTGCTTACCACCCCAGGTGTGGAGATGGAGGGAGATCGCATTTCAGCCAGTGCGTAATTGGCCGACTCTCCCAACCACGGTTAAAGAGGTGCAGCGCTTCCTTAAGCCGCCAACTTACTATCAGAGGTTTATCCGGGGCTTTGGCAAGGTGGCTCCATTACATCCTGTTGAAGGGTGGGCGTCCCGCTCCGCTGGTCTGCTGAGGCTGACCTGGCCTTCAGCAAACTGCAGGGTCTGTTCACCTCAGCCCCTGGTACTGGCCACCCGATCCATCACTACCATTCGTAGTGGAGGTGGATCGTCCGGAGGTAGGGATACTGTCCTGTCTCAATGCTCGGGCACGCCACCCAAGCTCCGGCCCTGTGCCTTCTTCTCCAAAGAACCTCAGCCTGGTGGAGCAGAACTACACGTTGGTGATCGGGAGCTGTTGGCTGTTGTCCGAGCTTTGACCGTACTGGAGGCATTAGCTCGAAGGGGTGAAACACCCTTTCCTCGTCTGGGACAGGACCACCGTAACCTGGAGTACATCCGGCAGCGAGGAAGCTGAACCCTCGCCAGGCCAGGTGGGCCCTATTCTTCACCCGGTTTGATTTTACACTGTCATACATTCCGGGTACGGAACGTAGGAAGATGCACAGTCCCGGCTGTACGACACAGAGTGAGAGGCCCAGAGACAACACCCCCATACTCCTGGCCTCCACTGCATTGTGGCGCTGATAGTATGGGCGATGGACGCGGATATAGAGCAGGCATTACGTACAGATCCATCTCCACCCTCAGTGTCCAGCTGGGCTGCGTACGTGCCTACTCCTTATCTGTGATGTCGTCTGATCTGCTGGGCACACACGTCACCCTCCTCTGGTCACCCAGGTATCGGTTGTACAGGTGCGCTGCCTGACTGGAGAGTACTGGTGGCCTACCTTGGCCCCTAAGGACGTGAGGTGTACGTCTCCTCCTGCTCGGGAATGTGTGCCCAGAGTAAGGCACCTAGGCACCTTCCAGCGGGTAAAGTTACAACCTTACCAGTTCCACAACAACCACTGGTCTCACCCTAAATGTTGATTTTTGACTGATCTTCCCCTCTCCCAAGGTAACACCACCATCCTGATCGTTGTGGACCAAGACTTTTCAAGTCCTGCCGCCTCTTCCTCTGCCCGGTCTCCCCACGGCGCTTCTGCAATCCCCGGAGGCCCTGTTTACCTCCGTCTTCTCGGCACTACGGGGTGTCAGAGGATAAGTGTCCGGACCGAGGTCCCCAGTTCACGTCCAAGGTCTGAAGGCGTTCATGGAACATCTGGGGGGTTCTCGGTCAGCTTTGACCTCTGGGTTCCACCCTGAGTCAAATGGGCAGGTGGAGCGGGTAAATCCAGGATGTGGGTAGGTTCCTGTGGTCCTACTAACTAACGCCATTTCCAATGTGTTTTAGGTTACCAACCGGTTCTGCCACCATGGCACCAGAGCCAGAACCCGAGGCTCCCCTGCGGTGTGATGACTGGTTTCAGCGCGGAGGAGACGTGGGGACGCTGCCCACGTTCACCTCCAGCGCCGCCTCTCTCGCGCCGTCAGAAGGCCAAGCTGACCGCCACCGCAGTGAGGCCCCGGGTCTTCGTACGGGGATTGGGTCTGGCTCTCGACCCGAATCTGCCCCTCCGCCTGCACCCTGCCGGAAGCTGAACCCAGCGGTTTGTGGGGCCGTTCAAAAGTCCTGAGGAGAACTTCGAGGTCACTTATAGGTATATTACTTCCCGATTACCGTATTAACCCCTCGTTTCATGTGTTGCTCCTCAGGCCGGTGGTGGTTGATCCGCTCCAGGAGTCTGAGATGCGGGAGGTTCCCTCCCACCTCCTCTGGATCGAGGGGGCCCCGGCGTACTCTGGTCCGTTCCATCCTGGATTCGAGGCGTCGGGTGGGGGCCTTCAGTACCTGCTCGTGGAGTGGGAGGGGTACGATCCGGAGGAACAGTGCTGGGTCCCGGTGAGGGATATCCCGATCCCTCCCTGTTTTGCGGGATTTCCACCGTCGCCATCCGGCATGCCCCTGCTCTCTTCGTCCTCCTGCCGTCCCGGGTCGGCGCTGCTGCTGGGCTAGCGCGTCAAGTGGGGGTACTGTCACGACTTCGCTGAGGCTGCCTCCCCTCCTTGTTCGGGCAGGCTTCGTTCGTTGTCACCGGCTTACTAGCCACTGCCGCCTCCATATATCATCATTCCATTTGTCTTATCTTGTTAATTACACACCCTGGTTATTATCCCCTCATTAGTCTGTGTATGTGTTCCCTCTGCCCCTCTTGTCCTTGTTGTTTGATTGTTTATTCGTGAGAGTAGTAGCTCAGTGGAGCTACTCTTACCTTGTTATTGCCAGGGTAGATTTTCCCCTGTGCCTGTTTTGTTGTCGCTATCAGCACTATTTGTGTACGACTGAATAAACTCTGCATTCGGTGAATACCCTCCTGCTGTCACGATTCCTCGAGGCTGCTCCTCCTCCTTGTTCGGGCAGGCTTGACGTTCGTTCGTCCCCCGGAGTACTAGCTGCTACCGTTTGATGTTCTCTGTGTTTGTTTGGTTTTGTCTGCTTTTGGTGCACCTGTGTCTTATCCTGTCTGATTATGTCACCTATAAGTTTCCCTTTGGTTTTGTTTGTAGTTGTGTGTGTGTTGTTGTACGCCTGTCCATTGAGGTTTTGGATTTTGGCATTCTTGTTATTAAGTGTATTGACGCACTGTTCTTTGCGCCGCTTTATGTTCTAGTGTTTACGCACTTTTGCTTATGACTCTTCGCCTCCCGTTATTTGAGGCCCTTTATTTTTGTATTGTCATTTGCTGACAAGTAAAATCTGTTTGGACCCTAAGCTTCTGTGTCCTGCGCCTGACTCCAACACCACATCCACCTCCGAAACACTGACAGAACAACACACCATTCATGGAGTCAGCAGGAGTAGCGGCGCGACCGAGTCGGCGCTGGAGGATCGGGTCGCTGCCAGGACGCCAGGATCACAACTCGGCTCTGCCATGCAGGAAGTCATGAACACCCCTGCGCCGATGGGAAAGGGAGGCGTGCCCACTCCTCCTACAGTACCACCACCATCGGCCAGTCCCACCAGGACCGGTTCCGAATCAGTGGGATTTGGGCTCTCGCTCCCGAGGCGTATGATGGCACAGCAGCTGGGTGTCAGGGTTCCTCCCTGCAGGTGGAACTCTACCTGGCCACCATACACCCCGCGCCCTCGGGATACGAGAGCGTGTCCGCCCCCTCATCTCCTGTCTCTCCGGCCGTTGAGTGGGCCAACGCGCCCGAATGGAGGGGCATAGACGCCTTCGCCACCATCAGCTACGCAGAGTTCTCCCGCCGCTCCGACAGGGAAAGAGGAGCGCCCAGATTTCACCCTGGATTTTCGGACTCTGCGGCGGATGCGGGGTGGAATGAGAGGGCCCTCACCGACCACTATAGGTGTAGCCTGCGAGAGGACGTTCATCGAGAGCTGGCCTGCAGGGACACCAATCTGTCCTTTGACCAGCTAGTGGACATGTCCATCCGGCTGGATACCCTGCTGGCCACCCGCGGACGTCCCCGAGATGGGGCCGTCCATTTCCATCCCCCCAGCACCTCTGAGCCGATCCCAATGGAGCTCGGGGTGCTGGCGAGAGGGAAGGAAAGAGAATCCGAGGGTGGCCCCTGCACCAGCTGCGGCCGTGGAGGACACACACTGCGGCTAGGTGCTGGGGAGGGTCTCTCAGGATCGGGACAACAGGTCGCGCTGGAGAGTCATTTCAGGTGAGTAGGCGCCCCACTAACCCAGAGCTCTCTGTTGTTCACTTTTGTATACCTGTAGTCTTTCCCTCAGTTTGCATCTCATTCCCAGCACAAGCCTCTAATGTCGATTCAGAAGCTGGGAATTTTATTGATCTGAAATGTTGTTTCTAGGTTAGGGATTCCCCTCCTGCCCGTTGATACACCCTTTCCTGTCCATGCCCTAGATAGCCGCCGTTGGGGTCTGGGTTGATTAGGGGAGTCTCAGCGCCACTAAAGATGAAGACGCAGGGGGTTCATGAGATTTATTATTCCACCCATGACCCCACCCATTTCGTGGCAACAGAGGGCTCTCAAGGGAAATGGTCTGGCCAGTGTGTTGGCGATGTCTAGGTGTTTCCATGGGACTCACGGTGAGAGTCCGAACCAAGTGCCTCACAATGCACATTCCCCTGAGTATGAGGATTTGGCACTCGTGTTCCAGCAAGACGAGGGCGACACGATTGCCACCTCATAGGCAGGAGATTGTGCGATAAACCTCCGACAGGTGCGGCACTTCCGCGGGAGCCATGTGTATCCTCTGTCTCAAGAGAGGAGACGGGCGGCTATGGAGACATACACTTCAGCTGAGTCCCTGAAACAGGGATACATACGGCCCCTCCACTTCCCCTCGTCCTCTAGTTTCTTTTTGTGAAGAAGAAAGATGGGAGGTTTGCGCCCGTGTATTGATTATCGTAGTCTCAATCAGATCACTGTGAAATACAGTTACCCTCTTCCTCTGATTGCGAGTAAGACTGAATGCATTACGGGCGCGGTTCTTCTAAAAACTGGATCTCAGGAGCGCTTATAACTTGATGCAAACGCATTGGGAGGGGGGATGAATGGAAAGACAGCATTTAGTACCACCTCTAGGTCATTATGACTATCTTGTCATGCCATACGGGTTAATGAATGCTCCTTCAGTCTTCCAATCATTTGTGGGACGAGATCTTCCCGGGACCTGCTAATGGGAAGGGAGTGGTAGTATACATTGACGACATCTAGTGTACTCTGCTACCGTGCCGAGCATGTAGCCCTGGTACGCCGAGTGTTGGGTAGACTGTTGGGTGCATGACTTGTATGTCAAGGCAGAGAAATGTCTGTTTTTTCCAGGAGTCCATCTCCTTCTTGGGTCATCGGTTGTCTGTCGGTCAGGGTGAAGATGGAGATTGACTCGTGTGTCAACGTAACTGGCAAACCCCAACCACTGTGGAAAGGCTGCAGCAGTTTTGGGTTTTACCAATTACTACCGGAGGATTTATCCGGGGTTTTTGGACAGGTAGCACAGCTCCCATTACTTCCCCGCTGAAGGGGGCCCCGGATGCAGTTTCAGTGGTCAGCTAGGCCCGGACAGGGCGTTACTGAAGGACCTGTTCACCTCGGCTCGCAAGGCGCACCGGACCCCGCTTTTAAGCGTTCCAATAGGTAGAGTGTGGACCTGCGTCAGAGGCCGGGGTATTGGGGCAGTACTGTCGCCACGCTCAGCACTGCACCTAAGCTCCGTCCCTGTGCTTTTTTATTCTAAGAAGCTCAGCCCGGCGGAGCGTACTAGAGGTTGGGAGAGCTTTAGCTGTAGTTCAAGCCCTAAAGGTGTGGAGGCATTGGCTTAGGGGGCTCAACGCACCCTTTTCTCATTCTGAGACCATCGTAACCTGAGTACATCCGGGCAGCTAGGAGATTAAACCCTCGTCAGGCTAGGGGTGGAACTATGTTCCTGACCCGGTTCGTTTTTAAGATCATGCTACATCCCAGGGTCCCAGAATGATAAGGCAGACGCCCTGTCACCGGCGGTATGAGATGAGAGGTCCATTGAGCCCACTCCCATACTGCCGGAGTCTCTTGTCTGGTAAGGGCAATCAAGGGAGTCGATGCGGAAATTGAGCGGGCGTTACGCACCCTCCCCAGAGTGCTCGAGGTCAGGTTGACGTCTTGCCGCTGCGAGGTCTGTGTTCGGCTCATTTATTGGGCTCATACGTCACCCTCCTCTGGACATCCAGGTATTAGCCGGACAGTGCACTGCCTTAGTGTTAAATACTGGTACCACGCAACATTGGCTAAGGACGTGAGGGTTTGTGTCTCCTCCTGCTCGGTGTGCGCTCAGTGTAAGGCGCTAGACACCTGCCCAGGGGGAAGACCCCTGCCCGTTCCACAACGGCCGCGGTGGTCTCACCTCTCGGGATTTTGTCACGGACCTTCCCCCTCCCAGGGGAATACCCACTATTCTGGTCGTTGTGGATGGTTCTCTAAGGCCTGTCATCTCATTCCTATGCCGGTCTCCCTACTGCCCTACAGACTGCTGAGGCTTTGTTCACTCACGTCTTCCGGCCTCCCGGGTTCCCTGCAGGATATGGTCTGTCTGATCGGGGTCCCCAGTTCACCTCCAGAGTCTCGAGGCGTTCATGCAGACGCTTGTCTCGGTTAGCCTTACTCGAGTTACGCACCCGGAGAGTAATGGGCAGGTGGAGAGATGGTAAACCCAGATGTGGGTAGGTTTCTGAGATCCTGTTGCCAGGGCCGGCCGGAGGAGTGGTCGGGGGTATATCCCTGGGCAGAGATAGCCAGAACTCCGCCACTCCTCTACCCAACCTGACCCCTTTTCAGTGTATGGATCAACAGTTCTTCCCAGGCATCAGAGCCAGATCGAGGCTCCGGTGGATGAGTGGTTTCGGCTCGGAGGAGACGTGCAAACGCTGCCCATTCCATCTGCAGCGGGTATCATCGAGGCAGAAGGCTTGTAGCGCCCGACCTCCCACCGCAGTGAGGGTCCAGTCCGCTGGAGATCGGAGTCTGTCGACTGAAACCGCCCCTTCGCCACCCCCTGCCGGAAGCTTCTGGCCGGCGGTTTGTGGGGATTTAAAGTCCTGAGGAGATTGAATGAGGTGTGTTACAGGTGCTTTTGCCAATAGACTATCATATTACCCCTCATTCCATGTGTCTCCTCAGGCCGGGTGAATAGCTGGTCCACTCCAGGAGAGATGAGATGGTGGGAGACCCCTCCGCTTCCCACTGGACACCGAGAGGTCCGGCGTACTCAGTCCGGTCCCGTCTCGAGACGTTCGGATGGGGGTCTACAATATCTCGCAGTGTTAGGGATACGGGTCCGAGAAGCGGTGCTGGGTGCCTCGGAGGGACATTTTAGATCCATCCCTCCTGGACTGAGTTCCGCCATCTCTACGCGCCCTGCTCCACGTCCTCCTGAAAAGCCGTCACCCGAGGCTGCGTTACGGCGCACGGCTTCTGAGCCGCGCTGTCAAGGGGGGCTGTCACGAATTCCGCCCGAGGCTGCTCCTGCCCCGTGCTCGGCAGGCTTAACCCGGCATTGTCGTCCCCGGAGTACTAGCTGCCACCGTTTGATGTTCTCTCATGTTTGTTTGGTTTTGCTCTGTTTGGTGCACCTGTGTCTTACTGCAATGTCTCCTGATTATGTCACATAAGTTTCCTTTGGTTTTGTTTTAGTTGTGATTTGTTGTTGTGCCTTTGTCCGTTGAGGTTTTGGATTTGCATTCTTGTTATTAAGTGTATTGATGCACTGTTTGTGCACGGCTTATGTTTAGTGTTTCACGCACTACTATGTACGTTTCGCCTCCGTTATTTGAGGCCTTATTTTGTATTGTCATTTGCTGACAAGTAAAGTCTGTTTGGACTAAGCTTCTGTGTCCTGCGCCTGACTCCAACACCACATCCACCTCAAAAACACTAACACCTGCGCCTGACTCCTTCTATCACAGTCCCTTACACCATCTACTGAGGCCTTGGATTTAATTGATTTGAGCTATCTGTTAAAGTTTCTGGCAATGGTTTTATTTAAGGAAGGAAATATATCTATTCCTAAATATTTAGAATGGAAAACGATTGGGATTCCATAAATCGAGATGGCGTCAGGGTCTTGAGAGGCAAGCAGGGCAGATTTGGTTAGAGTTATTTTATAACTTGAGATGGCGCTGAATTTGTCTATGATCTTCAAAGTGTTTGGGAGGGCTTGAGATACATTGTCTAAGTAAGATATTGTCAGTATATATTGAGATGACGGGATCCGTAGAATTGAGAGATTAGTGTAATTTCTTGATTGTCGAATTGCCTGGGCCAGGGGCTCCATAGAAAATAAGAAATAGCAGAGGTGAGACTGTGATCACTTTGCCTGCTACTTCTAGTTATTCTGAATGGAACAGAGCAGGTATTGCCTGTTATTACTATGGCTGAGGGATTGTCAAACAATATTTTAATCATATTAATGAAATTGAAGCCAAGTCCAACCAAAGATATGACCATTCTAGTCTATCAAAGTTTCTTCTGTGGTCACCATATTGTTATCTATGATCACTGCAAACACATGGCGAATCAACACACTCCTTGGGTAAATTCACGTAGGTCCTAACGAGATCTGCAGACCACGGCGCCCACTAGCTTACGGACGCTTCACTCACGCCTGTCATTTGCATTCTACCGGGGTGTGACTGTACCAGGAGATTATTCCACAGGAGAGAGAGAGAAGGAGGGGAGGGAACGAGAGAGAGAAAGTGAGAGACGTGGAGGAGGAGGCTGGTGGTAGGTGGAAGAAACTCCGAGGAGTTCAAAGCCCACGTCTTTGGCCCTGTAGCGCCCTGTCAACCCAGGCACACTGCCTGAATGTCAGAATACCCATGATATAACTCCTATCACACCAGTGCATGCATGACATTAACATGCCGTGAATTTGCATAAAAACAAGGTTTCTTGTTGCCAAGCCAATAGCACAAGCCAGTTGTCTCCAAGCTCTGGTTGGTTGTTGTGGTTGCAGGCAGGGACTCGAGTCTAGGTCACATGAATCATTTAGCAATGAAGAAGTTTGTCACTCCATTAATCAAGAGAAGCCGGTTCATGCAGGAAACCAGAGTGATAGCATCAGCGATAAACTTTCAATTATATTCATCACTACTTTTTATTGGTGCCACTGCTGTTGCTTTAACGTGCGTTACCTGCTATGCATGTCTGTTTTCTGTTATCCCACCACCACCCCAGCCTCCACCTGTTTGGCTCTGCTTTAGCTTCAGTCAGATTGGTATAGCATACCTTGCTCACTGCCTGTAATTATTATTATCTTAACACTGATGCATGCTCTGGCAGTGAGCTACTCAGAAGGAACGGAGCTCTAACCCAAGACTTCATCTATTGATATATGTATGCTTTCCTGTCTGAAATACCAGAGTGATCCGATGCCTTTATCTGGCCATTTCAGCCCCTAAAGGGTGCAAACGTTATAACATGCAGGATGTTGGGCAAAATACACACTCTTTATACAGGGATCATCAACTGGATTCAGCCTTGGGATCGCTTTTTTTCTTGAGCGGATGGTCGAGGCCCGAACAGAGTTATAAATCATTTGTAGACTGCAAAAATTGACAGCAAGAGCCCAAACAGATATAATGTTTGACTAAAAACATAATAATTTCAAACCTTGCTTACATTTGTTTACGATCACGTGTCTTTCTAATATGCGCTGGAATACTTGGGAACAGATTTCCTGAATAAAAATCACTTGGAGCTGATTTCCTTTTTGTTTTTATCTTTTTGTTGTTTTTTTTGCTCAAGAAACTACGGGGCCAAATAAAACCACCCACGGGCCGTCAATTGGGGAAATTTCCTCATGCACTCTTAGAAATGGGTTCCAAAAGGGTTCTCGGCTGTCCCCATAGGAGAATCCCTTTTGGTTCTCCCAAAATGGAACCCAAAGTGTTCTACCTGAAACCAAAATATTTTCAAAGGGTTATCGTATGAGGGCCGAAGAACCTTTTTAGGTTCTAATAGCACCTTTTTTCTAAGTGTAATTGGTAATGAAGTGTTAGCCTAATTGGATTTCTTGTAAACTATAGAGTAATTATATCAACAAACTATTAAATCTCATTTCAAGTGTGTCCCATCCGTGTCAAGTGTTGTGCAACCTACTTATCTGCAGTTAATACAAAGTCAACTCAATGTGTCCTACCTAGACCATGCTGTTATGGAACTACCCAGACAGTGCCACACTCCACCAATTTGCAGCAGCTTTCTGAGGTGTCAGTTTTCCTCACCAGACTTTATTTAAAGGCGCAAGTTCAGACACATACTCAGCAGCATCTGCTCAATGCAGCATTTTTCTGTTCTGTGTGTGTGTGTGTGCTGAGATGACACAAGCGGAAATAGTGTGTTATAGCATTAACACATTCTCATTCAGAAAAGGCAAAACATTTATCAGAAGTCCTTCTCAAAAGAAATAGGCCTATCTTTTGAACCTATTGTTTGATATTATGGCAAATAGATTTTTTTAAAATTACAATCTTAATAGTGTGGGCTATAGGCTATACATTCACAAGCTGCCAGGACAATTGTACCCTGCACCACTATCCAGCATGCATTTGGTAAAAGGGGGCAATTTGGTTTGGATCATACATTACATCACAGTGTTTATCCGGGCCCAATTGTTCGTCATGAAAATGTGGGCTGAACAGTTGATCTACTTAGATTTTTCTCTTGTCATTCTTCAGCCTGTCCCTCACAGCCCTCTGACTATGTAAGCTACCACAGAGTGCTCAGACAACAGTTCCTACTCAGGCTTGAGTTTTGTAGCTTAATGATGCCCCCCAGTCATGGCTTTGTGTCCACTGGTGGCCTTGAAGAGCGACTGCCAGTTCCAACAATGCATCAACTTCTGTATGCCTTACAAACCAGATAACAATTTTGGGGTCTCAAAACATTCTCTGAATGTAGACACACATTTTTTCTCAGAAGTTTCCAACTTTATGTTCTTGGACTGTCTAGAACAGTGGTCAAGATCACTTTCGCAGTCAAAAAGCAAGCCGAGATCTACCGTTCAGAAGAAAAATGTTTTTGTAAAAAATGTAAGCCTATGCAACATTAACGTAAAACAAACAGTTCTGTAGGAATGAGGTTTACCACTAGGCACAGACGTCAATTCAACATCTGTTCCAAGTGGGAATCAACGTCATTTCTTTGAAAATACGTGGAAACAATGTTGATTCGACCAGTGTGTGCCCAGTGGGCTGTGCAATAGACCTAACACATTATCACAGTATATTGGCTATGCTTGGCCTGCCAATATTGTTCATCTCAGACCACGTTATATTTCTAAATTCGAGCTTTGATAACAAAATAGACCTAGATCAGTTGTTGTATCACTTGCAAGGCACAGCTGAGCACAAATTGAAGTAATTTGCTAATTATTTTTATTTTACTGGACTGATGGTACCTGCCTATGATCAGAGGAGGGAGAGAGCAGCAGCTCACAGTCCCTGCTCTCTCTTTTCCTCTGGTGAGACTGACCGGAGAGAGGGGACACCGTCTTCCACCTGATGGCGAAACTCGAGTCGCACTGCATTATTTCTGCCTCAATCACAAATTCATGTTGTTCCTATGACCAGAGAAAGTGAAATATTCCTTAATATTAGAATAGACACTACGAGCTGATAATAAAAACGCAGGGCTATCTATACACTTGGATACTCATTCATTGCAGCTGCAACGCGAGTGGAAGTAGGGAAAAGAGCCTTTTATGTTTTGTTAATGTGTTGAATAAAAACAGTGTTGACAGTGCTGAATAAAAACTTAAACATGAACTCCCTCATAAAAACATCAGCTCTTTGCTGTATTCTTTGACAGTCTCTCTCTGGTCATTGTTTTAAAAGTTATGAAATCTCACTTAGGCTTGTATCAAACTTTGCTGTGGGGTCGTGGAAACTGTGGTTAGGCACAGTGATTTGAGCTATCCGATTGGCCAGCGCAGTAGGTGCACTTGATTTAGCCACAGCTCTCCTGGTCCGCTGGGTAGGCGGCATTTGTCCTTTCAGACATTTTAAATGGTTCAAAATGGTAACACTTTGCCTACCCGGCGCACAGCAGGGCTTCTGAATCAAGTGCACCTACCGCCAACAGTGCAAGACCAATAAAAGAAAATAGGAGCACAAGACTTTATCATTGGCTTTTCTACAGAAATGTTTGGTGATCAACTAGGAATACCTTGAAGCTCAACCGGTTTGTGACCGCTGGTCTAGAATGTTTCAACGAACAATGGTACTATAGGAGTGGTAGGACCTGTAGGCCCTATATGCTCAAAATAGCATGTCTAAATCACTTTCAGGTTAATTTACTGTAAATAACTTTTTTTAAATTAGTCCTATTAGAACATTCTAGAAACAGGCCACAAACAGATAAACAGCCTGGTCATTGATCACCCATCAAAGATGGCTGCCGCTGCTCTGTATTTGATGCTCTCCTTAAACAGTGGTACCTCACAAGAATGAATCAGCGATGTCCCACACAGAAATAAATTTAGTCATTTGGAGGTTTGCTCAGGTTTTGGGGGGGAGAAGTTGGATTTGTTCTGAGTGATAGTAATGAGCTCCAGGAGACAGGCTCGGCGTGCTTCCCGTCGACACGGCAACCAATTATCGGCCCGCACCTGTCCAACTTGGTCGCAGCTGTACGGAACAGTGAAGCAGTCAGGCTGCGTGCTCCAGTCCCTCCCGACAGAGCAGCGAGCATTGAGCACTGCTTCCAATTTCCTATTCCTGGTTGTAATGAGGGTGGAGCCTGTTCTGATCCACAGCCATCAGCGATCAGCTCTCCATTTGGATGTCAGCGCCCATCACATTCCCCATCTTGTCTTTCTACCCACCCAACCATCCACCTACTTGTTACTTGTCTCTGATGTCGACTCAGACTACAGTATACTGCTTTTGCTTTCAACAAGCTCTGTGTTTGAGTCGTACATACTGTGAACACAATAGAAGCTACAGCTGGCTGAGTAAAAAAAAATAAAAAATGGTTAAAATATTTTATCATGTCGATAAATGTATTTAACGGTGCAAGGAATTGTTTGCACATTTGCAGACGCTCGCTGTTACACGCCACACAAATGTCCATTATCATTCCCCTCCCCTTGATAAATAATGCATTTAAATGACATGCATTTCCAGAATGCCGGATATGGATTGTGTCTCTGGGTCACATGGCCTGAATTTTGAATAAGAGAAAATAAAATGTATTCCTTAAATGGCGGATTTAATATTTTAGCATTCTTTGTCACATATTACTTTTCTCTGCACAAAGAGAGCCCCGGCCACCATGTTCCTAATCATTTAAATCCACATGCAATCTCGACTCAGCCATCTTAGCCAGGCCTGGTCATCCATTAGCTACTTCTCATTTCAGGGAGAAGCTGCAGCCCCATTAGTTCTGCCATGCTCGGCTACATTTCCATATCGTTCCATTTCAGCGTTTTCAGCCCAGAAAATGGGAAAAGTTGCGGATTAATTCCAACTAATCCTCAATTTTTCTATTGCCTTTAATTACTTGTTCTGGCCTCTGACACGCTGAATGGTCTCCAGCAATAACTTGACTTGGACACGTCTCCCATTGTGACTTTAAGAAATGTTTGCTTATGTTTATACTTTATACTTTATCTCTCTCTCTCTCTCTCTCTCTCTCTCTCTCTCTCTCTCTCTCTCTCTCTCTCTCTCTCTCTCTCTCTCTCTCTCTCTCTCTCTCTCTCTCTCTCTCTCTCTCTCTCTCTCTCTCTCTCTCTCTCTCTCTCTCTCTCTCTCTCTCTCTCTCTCTCTCTCTCTCTCTCTCTCTCTCTCTCTCTCTCTCTCTCTCTCTCTCTCTTGCTCCCTTTCTCTCTCTCTCTCTTTCTCTGTGTGTGTGGTCTCCTATAGTTTGGTCATGAGTGACACCTTGTTCTGGTGGATCCTCATTTGAGATGACTAGTAAACTAGCTAGGCAGGTCATTTTTCATTTCTGGACCATTTTCATAAAGGTTTTAGACAGCTGATGTGGACTGTGAACGGATGCTTGTCCAAGTGGTCTACTTAATGATCCCTAAATGTTAAGCTCTGTAAGAGTCTTCTGTCAATGTCTATGGTAACAGAACTGGTGGGAGCCACTTGCATTTTACTGGAATGCATTGTCAGACAACCGCTAAAAGGACACAATTATAATGTGCCACATCATCTGTGTAGAATCCATGTACACATTTTTTCATAGTGAGTCATCAGGGAGTTGGAACAAGGCGATTGGCAGGTGTGTGTGACTCCTCTGAGCCACCACGGTGTTATGATACCCCCCTTGACAGCCCTCCTGAACAGCACACTAGTTACCGTGGCCATCCAAGCAAAGCGGCCGTTTATGCCCCTTTGCATTCAAAGGAGGCCCCAACGAAACGCGCTGATGAAAGTAATCTAATACCACAAATTAGCCTGTCACTTAGGCCGGATTATAACCCCTGTGAGAGTACGAGCTCAAATAACTTCTGCTTCGTTGTTCCTGGATGTAAATGGGAGAAAGAGGGAGAGAGGAGAGGGAGGGAGGAGGAGAGGGAGGGGGAGGGCGGAGGGAGGGAGGAGGAGGAGAGGGAGGGAGAGGGAGGGAGGGAGGGGGGAAGAGGGGGGGGAAAGAGGGAGGGGAGAAAGAGGGGGGGAGAGAGGGAGGGAGAGGGAGGGGGGAGGAGGGGGGGGGAAAGAGGGAGGGGGAAGAGAGGGAGGGGGGAGAAAAGGAAGAAAAAGGGTACCTTTTCCTTTTAATCCGCTCAATCACTCTCTGTGTAATTAAATATATTTTCTTTGTCACCCCCCTCTCCTATACCCCATTTGAACACACCCCTTCTGGACTTCGAGGAGCCTCCCTCACTAATCTAACTCAATGCCTGCTTGGCCCCAAGCACCCACTCCACCCCTATGCCCATGTAGCTGTGCTGACATGTGAGAGAGGTTGGCAGAGTGAGAGAAAGAGAAAGAGATTGAGAGGTTTTGTTGATTCATGGTCTGCTCTGGCATAGCTTGTCAGATGCTGTGCATTCGTAATGGTCAGTGGCACTGACCTACAAATTATCACTGAAGAAAGGTGTTGAAACCTGGTTTTGGTAAACTGTCAGGGTCACACACACTCACATGCACACACACACACACACACACACACACACACACACACACACACACACACACACTGAGGGAATGAACAGAAAAAGCATTGAGGGTGACATTGGCTGAATTGGTCAGCCATTCTTAAGGTGGAGGGGCTTGCGTTTACACACATACACAGAGAAAACACACACACACACACATGGTTAAGTTCTATTCTTGGGATGGGCTGCTCACCTTGGCTCTCTCCCCTATCAGTCTTAGCTTGAACCTCTGAACAAATGGTGCCCTTTCAATGGAGGAATGAGCCTTTGAAATATTGCTCCACAAGGTCTCTCCACTTGCGGCAGGCAAGGACAGTAGAACAGAAATCTACAGTCACTCTTTTTGAATAGCATCTCCAACAGCTACAGTTACAATTACGCTACTGTATATAACATCAGATGAAGACAGCAACTCTTCCATAGAATCATGTCAGGCTAATCACCGGCTTGATCATACTTGATCTTGTTGAATGATAATGATATGATGACATTCGCTGCAAGGTGTTTCTATTTCAACTGACGTACTGTAAAATCACACCTCACGGTTCTTGACGGCTTGACAATGTGGCAGGCGGGTGCTTTACAACACCTTTTATAAGGTTAATCCCTCAACAAGGTAGTTGGTACAGATAGCATAATAAGCCCTACCATTGTCTTAGTAATTCTTACATCTTGAATACATTAAATGAAAAACTTCAGAACCAACCAACATGCGAGTACTACCAATTATTTGCTGTCGTCAATTTCCCAACCCTAGCTACGGATTACTGCGCAATAAAGCAACAAATTCATTTCCAGGTTTTCTTGGAAGTGATATATTACAGCTTCAGTTACAAAGTTATTAAGAGTCGTTGCAGAGTGCTCAGACGATAATTGTCTAACAGGTAGAACAGTCAGTCTCTGTGGCTAATTAAAGGCATTAAATAATCACCTGTCACTTCTCGCCTGTCCTTGGTACAGAAATGAGAAGTTTCATCAGGCCTCCTAAAAATAGAGCGCTCCCTCGCTCTGAAGCCTCACTTTTCACCTTCTCTTTCTCATCAAAGAGGAGCTCAGCATGCCCAAGCACGGCTTAGACACTCTATTCATGTTTCCTCTCGCTTATTGGCTTCCATTAATCCGAGGTGGGAATTTTTGGTTTCGATCACATCAAGTTAGGCTAAGAAAATAAATTGAGCCTGTGACTTTGAATGCTGGATGCGACCCCCGGGGGGATAAATTGTGTCGTTATTTATGGTACAATATCTTAACTTTAAAGGTCCACACTATGAGGTTGAAATAATGTTGTGAAATTGTGAAAATTATGATAAAGGCCCTTTTAGTGTAATAGCTGTTTGAAAAGAGTTGCTGAAATTTCAGTCTGTTTTGGTGGGATGGAGTTTTGGCCTGCCTGGTGTCATCAAATTAGTTAATAGACCAATAAGAAAGAGTGTTCCAAACCATTCTGCCAATAACAGCTAGTTTTCAGTTTTCCCCTCCCCACTCAGACTACTCCCAGACAATCCTAGCAAAATTCTTGCTTGAGAAACTGCTCTTTGCTAAGCAATTTGTATTTCTTTTTGACCATTTTAATTGAAAACAATCACAGTAAGGTACTTAATTGTTACCCAGAAATGATTTGATATTGAGATAAAAACGTCTGCACTGGACCTTTAAGGGGGAATGTCGTTTTAGTCACAACAGATGGAGTCTGAGGTAACAACGGTTTGGAGGGATGTTAAACAGCCAAGCCCATGAACACAACTCTACTTTGATATATAAACAAAGTCAGTGCATTAACACTGGTGAAACATGTCATCCCGAGGTGTCTGGAACTAAATTAGTTCTCCAGCTCTCCTGTCCGATCGCATCAACAACTCCTTAAATGATGTGTAATATTAGGCTTGTTTAAACCAAATTACTGCTACAGGTGTGAATGTGCCTCAGCATCTGCATACCCGCCAGCTCTCCCAAGGGTCTCGATTGAAGGTCACTTCCCCTAGTGGGCAAAATTGGATGTGACGTTATCATGACAGTTCCTGGTTGCAATGATGTAATAACGACAGTTTTTAGTTGTAATGACGTCATGATCGAAAGACTCATTGCCCGCTGGGCCGCGCCTTGAACAAGAGGGGTGTTCAGGTCTCTAATTTGTCCCATATTACCGCCCTAGTTGCATCTACCACGTGGCTGCTACACAACGATGGTGGTGGATCAGGAACCGGTACCCTTTACTGTGTCCAGTATGAGCCCCATCTTGTAATAGCAGATAACAGGTCCCATTTTATTGTATTTTGTTCTAAGAAGAATCAATGAAACCCTTGTCTTGTGGTGATTCTGTTGGGCTGCGTTGATTCCCATTCAGTGGTTAAGTGTTTGTGAACAGCAGCCTACCTCAAAAGGTCAGACCACTTGGCACCCTCGGTTTGTTTTATATGTTGCTACTGCATCTCAAGCAAATACTGGGGGAAAACACCCCTAAACCTAGGTGGTTCTATACAAGGATAAATGACTGTGTTTTAGTGTCTAATGCTAGCACACAGCATGTGTACACATAGCCTACGTATACGCATGCACGCACAAACGCACACATATACACACCCACAGCCTCACACACCACAGGCATGCCCACACTACACTCCCACACACACACCTTCCTTAACAATCTGCATCATTCACCATGATTTTTGTTGTCAAGTGCCAGATCTTTGAAGTCATTTGTTCCCTGCTGAACAGCTAGGACCTATTCACCCTGCAGCACTAAGGCATAATGTGGTGCCACTTCTCTAATGGCGCCACCCCAAATGGCACCCTAGTCCCTACATGTGCACTACTTTTTACAAGAGCCCTATGTAATATATGCCTATAGGGGATAGGATGCCATTTGGGACTCATCCTATGTTGCCTTACCCAATACACTGCTTTCTATGGTTCACTCAATTATAGTAGCATCATCTTGTGGGGGTTAGGTTGTAAGGGGATGGAAATATTGATTTAAAAAATATTGCACATTAATATTTCAAAAGGGCTGCCAAAGCATGTCAATAGCCATAATGAGTGTTGCACTTCTAAAGAGAGAATGGTAAAGAGTTAAGAGAGAGGAAATATGCTGTGTACAAGTTAGGGAAGACATCACACATTATACCATCATCTATTGACATTCAAAGTAAATGTTATTGTAATAGCGTACTTCATACAGCTGTGCAGCCCAAAGGCCTTATCATAAATAAATGCAAAAGCATAAATAACAAAAGATTAAACATAAAGGATGAAATAAATAAGAGAAAAAATCCCAAAATCAAACCAATACATTTTCTGACAGACACTGAACACCCTCATGTTCACAGTGGTGATATTGTTAATAAAAGGACACAAATATTTCAAGGCTCTAAGTATTTAGACTGGTGGAGCCCAGTGTCTGAATAGCATAAGTACTATCTGCGTGATAATCTATCTCCACAATTTGATTGTATTCTAACATGTCTGGGTGGTGGAGCGGATGCTATATAAATAACACAAACCTCATCAGGTCATTATTAGGACAGGCAGATGATGCACACTTCCTCTGCAGATGCACAAAGTCACCCACAACAATAATCATCACTTCATCACTCAATTCGGTGTCCGTGAAAATGCCCCAGGGGGTAGGCCTAAGCTAAAACTGGCGAACAATAAGCACTCACTTCCAACTACACACACTGCTACACATACAAACATTTCTAAAAACATGTTTTCACTTTGTCATTATGGGGTATTGTGTGTAGATGGGTGAAAAAAAAAAGCATATTTCATCCATTTTGAATTCAGGCTGTAACACAACAAAATGTGGAATAAGTCAAGTATGAATACTTTCTGATACTGTACCTCCAACTACACACCTTCAAAAATAATATTTCCATTGTTATCATTAACAAACAATATGCTTAGAGAAAAATAGCTCTTGCTGGGTTCTTCACAGTTATTTCAGAGTTTAATCAATCAAGAACAAACTAAATCCCGTACAAAAGTGCATAACTACTGAATGTAAGCGGCAAAACTCAAAGAGGTTATTTCATAGTTTTCCCCCTATATTCATCTCTCTCTGATCAATCTTTTCCATGTGCAAGTCATTATTGGGCGGTTGCAGTAAGGGGAGCCCATCCTGTATAACTTCACTTCCTGTACTACACTTTATTAAAATAAACACTTACTACTAAAATGTTTGACCACATTCATTCATAATTCATAAAGCCTTGGCTAAGAGAGCTCCAAAATAACCATTGTACTATGACATCATAACTCATAAGAGGGGGAAGTGGGAAAAAAAAGCAAAGGCCATCCAATCCATGGTGGTTCTCCTGATTAGTAAAGGTGCCAGAGTGAACTTGATGGGAAATATTAAATACACACTGCCCCGTACGCCTGTTGGGGCGTGCAGACTGAGCTTTGATAAAAGGGAGAAAAAGCGGGGTTGAATGTTGCTACGTTTATGAGCTTGCCCTCTCAAATGGCTTCACATCTCCGTGTCATTACGGAAGGTCATTATGACGGTTACCACTCGAAACACTCAGCATTGGTGTCGGTAACGAATAACACTTTGAAGTCAACTTTTTAGGGGTCAAACTCAAGTCAGGTCATGCATTTAGGGGTCCCTGCATTTTTCATGTCAGTTACTTACAGTATATTGGGGGGCTTCTACATGTTGTTTGTGTTTTTCCTATCTGCCGACATGCATAGCAATTTCCATTAGCCAGTGTACCCGGTTAGCTCAAAATAGACATTAACCATAATATTTTGTACAAGGTTTGGTCATTTTTGTTGTTAGTTTCGACCTAAAAATCACAGACTGTTATGACTGGGTTCACGTCTCGTTCCGGTCACATTAAAGCAGGATCTGTGACGGAAGGGTCCCGAAAAAGTGTTTGGTGTGACAGAGGAAAGCGTTACTTTCGCTTCCTACTGTCAGTGGAGAACATCTGTGTAGCAGAGATGCTTGTTCTGTACCGTGCAATCGCCATCATTCCAGACTCCCTGTCATGGTTGAAAAAGGGACTGAGCCCCAGAGAGATAATCTGTATCAAATCCAGCTCCGGAGACAGGGGGGGGGGAAGGTCCAGGTTTTTACAGTTAATGATTTAACTTCCATTCGCCTGCCAATCTCTCCATCCACATCTTTGTCTTGTCTCCCCCGCCACCCTCTCCCTCACTTTATTACACTGAGGCTTTTTTCATATGTTGACCCATCTCTATAGGAATAACCCATGTTTGTTCGCCGAATATGTCAGAGCTCTTTGAGATTTTGTTATGCCTCACAAATCCCTCTGTGGGTTACTGTGTGTCGTCTCAAAGAGGTTTGCACAGTACATGGCGTAGAACAGCTCTCATCATGCATGGCTAAACTGTGTAATGCTTTTCAACTTCCGCACTCTTATTTACTATAATGGCTCCACCATTATATACCATCCATCTCCTCTCCTGTATGGCCTCTGTCTTTGCTAATAGGGCCCTTACTTTTTCCCATTATGTAAATACAGATGTAGGATCTTAATTTGATCTCCCTGTTATCAGGATAACTGTCCTGCAATACAGGAAATGTAACACTTGTAGTGTATTTGAGGTATAGAAAGGCTTCTGAAGTTTGTAATTTCCACTTTGAAATGTATCAACCCCTACAAAAATATCCATTAATTATAATCCACATAATAATTCACATTTCCTGTTGCTGCAGGATTATTTTTTCCTGCTGTACAACCGGCTCAATTAACCTACATCTGTAAGTCTTGATAATACATGTCTTCCCTTCCTGAGTTCTTTCCCTTTTCAAGCAAGATTGAGGTCTGCTATAACAAAATTACATGATGTGTATGTAGGCCAAGGTCGCTAGTCTTTTGTCCACATAATGAAAACTATTATAGATTGGTCCTTCAAGGCTGGGATATGAGTACATTTGTTACCGCATTTTGTTTAACAAATAGGACGAATGATTTACATTATCCCGTTGATACAGTCTCTCTTCACAAGGGGAATTCGCTTTTTCCACTATCTGTTCCCCCTTGGCACGTGGTCTTAGATTTCACCCCATCTCTTAAATGATTGAAATCTCAAGTTTCTGACAAAGTAACCTAGTTATGCTATCCATCCCTGGCAAAAGTTTTAAAACTTGCAGCAGCTTGACCCGTTGGCTGTAAACACTTCACTGCTCGTCTTTGAATACATTTACTATGCAAACACTCACTCTGGGTCGAAATCTGTATGTTGCCTTCTGTGGTCCATCTCCTTTTCTCGTCATCCTTCTATCCATCTCTACCTTCTCCTCACCACAGCTTGGCACAGGGGAACTTATCAAAGTATGTAACACGATCTCGCTCTCTCCACAAGATCAACCAAGGGGCTCGGCAGAATCTAGTAATGATTTTGGGGTATGGGCTTCGACTTTCGTTAGTGGAAGGCTAACCATAACCCCATGCTACCTAATACCTGTTGAACCACAGTGAGGACCAGCCTCATAAGCAGTCCATCTGTAAGCTTGTGGATAGGAAGGAATCAAATGTTCTTCATACAATCCGTTGCCTATTTATATACTATTCAGTCTAACAATAATCCTCTTTATTTGGTGTTCAAGAACAGTTATGAGGCAAATTCTCAATTCACTGCTAGCAGTGGCAATGTTCTCATACCTAAACCATGCATTATGACACAGTTTCAAATATTTATGTAGAATATATAATTAACATGAATATACTTCAAAAAACAACAAAATCATAATGATGTAGTATTTGCATTAGTAATTGTTGGTGCTCAGTGAAGAAAGTGTAATTGCTGGTCATTTAACATAACAGCATTTAACATTCAACACTATGATAAAACCTGCTAAATATGATATTATTACATTAAAATATACCATATTTACATCTTATTAATGCAACATAATTCCTTTTATATTATAATTTAATTAAATCAAAATACTATATAAATTCCCTTATTTTTCATTGCACTCACTTCAGCAAATGTTACATATAGATCAGCTGTGGGTCTTTTGTGTGTGTGCATGTTTTTTGTGTCTTGCAAAACTCTTTGTGAAGTGACCTTCCATAGCCAATGCAACCACCCACTCTGCAAGGTCAAGTTGAGTCTTTTGAAAGCCTGTTCATTGGTCTGTAACTATTCAATTTGTTTCAGAGAGAGTCAATGAATGGAAGGGCCATATGACAACGATTACAGAGTTCACAGAACGTAAAAGATGTATTGCTTCATTCCTTTCTAACTTCTCTTATCCCCCATGGAAGGTTCTAAAGGGATCAAGTGCTAAGTTCCGGGTGGTTTACTCAATTGACGGCCTTTATGCATAATGTATGCCGTTGATTGCTGCAGGCACAAAACCACGAATATCACACATAGGTTTAGAA